>NC_051075.1:25506214-25783714 GCF_004664715.2 Peromyscus leucopus | reverse complement strand
AAAGAAATTTTTGGAGAAGTTCATTACTTTAGCAGAATAATAGTAGTGGGTTCTCTGGTAGCACCTTTGACCTAAATGGCCACGTTGTTGGTTGTTTGATTTGATTTGGGGGATTTGGAGGGTTTTTTTCTTCCCAGTTAATGGTACCAGGCATGAGTTGCATCTTGATGGTTGATTTTAAATCCAATTATAAAATGGTTGATTAGATCCATAACATTCATGCTACTTCTGCATATTGACATCTCTTGGCAGGCCAGTTGTTATTATAGCTTTAAGTGTTCATAAACAGTTAAAGCTATTGGTTATTTTTCTCCGGTAGCATTCATTGTGCAATGGCACATCCCAGCACCATGAAAGCTATTCAATAGGAATGAAGTGTCCAGGTCAGTACAGTCTTGATTTCTCCATGTCCTGTGTCTCAAGTGTGTGGTCTTGTCTTAGTTAGGGTTTCTACTGCTGTGAAGAGACACCGTGATCATCACAACTCTTATAAAGGAAAAACATTTGATTGGAGTGGTTTACATTTTCAGAGGTTTAGCCCAATATTATCATAGTGCAACAGGGTGATGTGTAGGCAGACATGGTGCTGGAGAAGGAGCTGAGAGTCCTACATCTTGATCCACAGACAACAGGAAGTGAGCTGAGTGTCACACTAAGTGTTGCTTGAGCAAAGGAGACCTCAAAGCACACCCCCACAGTGACACACTTCCTCCAACAAGGCCACACCTACTCCAACAAAGCCACACCTCCATTAGTGCCACTTCCTATTAGCTTTTGGGAGCCAATTACATTCAAACTCCACATATCTCTTCAGCAATGGAGTCTTACAACCAAGTTTTGGAGCATAACCAAGAGCAATGGCAATAATGTGTGACGTTTGCTCACATGGATCCCCGCTGACCAACAACTTAAAAAGAGATAGCCCATACCTGCTAATGGGGTTTTTGTTTGAGAGCCTAGGGTATCCGGTGTACATTGTCCCCTGTTGTACAGTAACTCTCTTTAAATCCCTTTTGTGTTTCGGGGAACTTCTACTAACAATAGGTTTTACATAACATTGTCAAAGGTCTTAAATATTAGTTATCCCTCCCCGTACTCTCTCTCATCTCCCACTCCATTTAATCCTTCCTGTTCTATTATTTCCTTTCCCATTTTGTACTACCTTCATTCTATCCCCTCCCTTGAGACACCCCACCCCACCCCACCCCACCCCACCCCACCCCCACCCCGCCGTGGCCCTTTCTTGTTTCCTGCCTTCTATGGGTACTCTAATTGAAACACACATATCTAAAGATTCACCTCTAACATACTTTTCTCAATACATAGAAACCATACAGAGATGGATCGTGGAAGGATTTGTTGGAGAAGGGAATTGGAAAAAAAGAGGAGAAAAAGGTCTATGTTGCCTTATATCAAGATGTTGGCATCTGTGTAATTGTGTGGATGCCAACAACTTCACATTGTATCAAGTCTTCCTCTTAAACATGGGCAACTGACTAAATTGAGAAATTTGTGTCTACTACAGCCTCAAAGAAATGGAAGCCCACACATCATAACATCCTTCAGCTATTGCTTCCAAATAGCAAGTCATCAACTAAATATAAAATGGAGTTCTTCAAAGGAACGCTTCTGTGATACTCAGGTCATGTGACTTCCCATAGGACTGCTTTGCTTGATATGTTACCAAGAGACATTGAGTGGTGGCAACCGCGAGGAGCAGAGGAAGTGTACTGCCGGCTGACCTAAGTGGCGAGGTTCTCAGACAGGTTCTCAGGACTGATGTCCCGAGTCGCTTAAAGGAGAAGCCGCATTGCTGTACTCCGCTCGCTCGACGGTGTTTTCTGCGCGGCAGCAGATTTCCTGCTTCTTCCTCACCACCCCCAATCCTCACTAGTACAAAATTTCTGCTCTCCCACCTTCCTTAACCCCTCCCTCTGGCAGGACTCTGTGTGGAATGTCTTCTGAAAGCTGCCAGGGTCTAATCACAAAGGTCTGTGAGATGGGCAGCGGTTCCCTGTTTATCAAGCCAGCAGCCAGTTGGCCAGTTACTGCCTCAGAGCCCATGCTAGAGAAGGTAAAAGCATGAGGGGATGACTCTGTTCATCAAGATACTTTATCTCTGTGCATATTAAATCCCCCAGTGCAGTTGCCTTTCACTGCTGATGTGCCTTCGACTGTTGACTATACAGTGTGAATTAAGTGGTTACATTAATGACAAATATGTAATATGTTGATCATTAACAGTTCTGTTGACTCCTTTTGTGAAATTTTCAAAGGTGTAGAATAGCACAGCTTCCATGCCTTGGAATCACTTATTAGTGTTTCTCAAGTCATGTAGACTCTATAGTAAGAGGTTTTATCAAGAAACTTATTGATTTCAGGGAAGAGGGGCTGGTCAACACATCTCTTCAGCTCTGCACTCACCCCAGGATCTAAGTGTGATAGGAACAGCCTTGAGTTCTTGTAAAAGATCTTGGTGTTAATTCTCAACACCGGTACTTACTAACTGTGTGTCTTTGACAGGTCATACATTATCTCTGTCTCGGTATCCTCGTCTGTGAAATGGGATGCTAACTTTAGCCCCTAAAGTGTTTGCAAGCAAATTAAATAATCAGAAAGTAGCCAGTAAAGGCTGGGGATTTAGCTCAGAGCACTTGCTTCACATTCATGAAGCACTGGGTTGTATACCTAACACTACAGAAAAAAAAAATACCTTTCTTTAATGTTGTATCCCCTATTGCTGTGGAAGAACAAGATCAATGCAGGTAACATTTACTTATCTTCAGGATGCTCACTCCAAGTGCAATTATGCTACATTTGTGAGAAAAACCTGAAAATATTTAGAAGAAAAAACAATACTCCTTATACATAAATATTATAAAGGACCTATTTTAAATATGAGGGGGAAAGACTAGTGCAATGATGACTTTTAAATTGTGGTAAATTGTCAGAATAATGACAGTTACTAGCCCTTGCAGTTGAGTAAAGACTTGGAATAAAATTATTTGCATTTATGAGTGGGGAATGTATGTAAAGTACAGGGGAAGTGACAGGCAGTGTGGCGCACGCCTTTAATCCCAGCACTCAGGAGGCAGAGGTGGGCTGATCTCTAATTGAGTCCAACCTGGTCTACAGAGTGAGTTCCAGGATAGCCAGGACTACACAGAGAAACCCTGTCTTAAAAACAAACAAACAAGAAGCACAGGGAAGTTTCCTCATTCCTAATTTGTGACAAATTATGGAAGACCGTTAGACTTTTAATTCAAAACATTTTTTCATATACTATATTTTGACATTATTTTCCTTCCCCCCTCCCGTTCCTCCCAGACCCTCCCCCACTTCTCCACCCACACAACTTCAAGTTCTCCCCACTTCTGTCCTCTCCTCTCTCTCAAAAAAACAGGAAGCAAACAAACAAACAAAACCCTGAAAATCAAAACAGAGAAACTACAAAAAGAAAAAAAAGAAATTTAATAATGATAGTTTTTCATCCACATGAGTATTAATTTACATAATTTAGATGCTGGCCTGACTATTTGACTTAAGCAAATGACACTGTGAATTCACTAATAGTCTCACAATACTGTGATTTTACTTTCTTCAACTTAAGGTTTTTGTCTTGGTCTGAGAAGTGATGTCCTTGAATGTTGACTTGGGTACATCCTGATATACAAATGCATATGTCTCTAATATTACAGTCTTAAGGATCCTCAGTACAATGAATTTTTCATTTCTCAATAATAGAACCCTTTGGGGCCCTCGGGCTCATTCAAATTTATATCCACTTAGGAAAGTCAAGAACCTTCCATAAGACTCAGAAACCTCACCTGCCCAGGAACGTTATGAGGCACTGGTATATAGAAAATACTTCTGTGTCTGCAACAGTGAATATCTTATCATCTTCCTCTACCTTCAGCTCTTAAAAATAAACTAATGGAAGAGTAAAAACTGAAAATCCACGTGGTAAGAGACTTAAGGGACTAGCCATCCAACTAAAAAATATGGTGATTGGCTTCACTGAGCTCACAGTGACCGTGCTTTCCAGAGGCAGAACTAGAGGCTCTGTCACAGGATTTCAGGTACATCCCAGGAGTAAACTCCCCTATCCTTGCCACACGTTTCTCTCTGCAACTCTACTCACATCCCCACTTCAGTATGATCACAGGACATGGACAGTTGGCTCTGCATGCACCCCATCCCTCTCTAGACTCATTCACCTTCACACTTGAGTTGGGGCCCAAGATCTTGCAAAAGAAGCTGACAAATCAGTGGAGGTCTGGGTAGAGGCCATAGCCAACCTTGACTCTGCCTCTGAGTCTAGGCAGCTCCATCCAGCTTCATTTTTCTTTGCCCCTGCCTACACACTTGGCTTCAGCAAAAGCGGGTCCTCTCTCCAGCTGCCTCTCCCAAAGCTCACTTGAAATCAACGGAGTAAACTTCTGTGCTGCTTACTCCCTCCTCTTTCCTAAGTTCCTAAATTAAGTACACCTTATTTTGCCAGGCGTGACGACACACACCTTTCTTTAATCCCAGCACTCAGGAGGCAGAGGCAGCCTGGTCTACAGAGGAAGTTCCAGAATGGCCAGATCTAAACAGAAAAGCCCTGTCTCAAAACAAAACAAAACAAATTTTATTTCACAGTTATACCAGTAAAAAAATAATGGCCCATAGGCTCTCTCTCCTGGATGCCTCTACTTGCCTGTTAGGTAACTCCAAAATACAACGCAAACTCACCTTACCTTAAAACTATCTTACAGGGTTCTCCACACTCAAACACTGGGACTAAAGGCGTGTGCCATCGCCACCCTGCAGCTTTATTTATATCATCATCCCTGTCCTTGTCCCAACCCTCTGAGGTCCTGAGACTATGAGGCAGTTGTCCATTGCAGCAGTTTGTGTGGGCTCAATCTTGCTGTACTGGGGAGTTTTAGCTACACCATCCATAGCCCTGAGTAGGCAGCATCCATAACCCTAAAAAAAGCTTTGGAGGGAAGTGCTTTAATCTAGCCACAAAGAATTTACCAGAATGCAAAGGAGTGGTGCGATATGATGGAATGATGGATGGCCTCTTTGTGGATCTCTGGCCACAACCACAACACAAATGAGACTTCCTGTCTCCATGCAGATTCATTCACCCTCCTGTTCCTCTCTCTCTCTCTCTCTCTCTCTCTCTCTCTCTCTCTCTCTCTCTCTCTCTCTCTCTCTCTCTCTCTGTGTGTGTGTGTGTGTGTCTCTGTCTCTCTCTCTCACTACCCTCCTCCTTCCCTTCCTCCCTTTCTCTACTTCCTTTAGAGTTCTACTTACAACAATCCTCATATTTTTTAAATCACACTTACTTATTTATTTTGTGTACATTCACAGGTGTATGCCACAACACTCCTGTGGAAGACAGACAGTGCAAAGATTTTATGTTTTGTGGCTCACAATCTGGCGTGGAAGATAGATACATGCAAAAATAAACAATGCATAAAATGGGTGGGAGTGACGGGTATGGTTAAGATGGTGTCTCGGGAATAGAGAAATCCCTGATGAAGACATCCAGAAGTTTCTTGTGCATGTGCTGTAGTGAAGACGTCAGAGGCAAGTGGGGAGTGCTGTCTGTGACCCACCAGCCCTTGCCTGGATTCCAGCCCAAAGCAGATTATGAAGTCAAAGGAACAGAACGGCCAGAGATCTGTTTGATGAGGGATATTCTTTCAGCCATACCATAAGAACATTAACACCCACAAGCATAGTGACTGACCTCTATTTTGCCTATGAAGAGCACCAAAATCACCAGTTTCCATCATGGGTTTTAGTAGCTTTCTTAATTATTAATTTATTTGTTTGTTTGGTGCCTGTGTGTATCGTGTGTGTGTGTGTGTGTGTGTGTGTGTGTGTGTGTGTGTGTGTGTGACAGTCATGCCTGTGAAGGTCAGAGAACAACTCTCCGGAGTCAGCTCTCTCCTACCACCTTGTGCCGTCCAGAGTTCAAACCCAAGGTGTCAGATTCGTGTGTGTACAAGCACCTCTACCTGCTGAGCACCAGACCTAGTAGGTAAAACTGTTTTCAGTCTTCTTTCCAAAGAGGCAGGAAGCCGATCTGGGAAACTGAGCTGAGTCTGCAGTGGGACCCCGACTTCACAGCTGTATTCAGGAACTACTGTGGGTCTGGGGAATGTACAAAACCATGGGTTTGGCAGGTACTTGTACCGGTGCACACACAGCTGGCCTGGAGGTTTCCATGGTCTTAGACTCTCACAGTGGCCCAAGCACAGAGAGCATGGCTGGCATCTTAGATTACCTTCCAATACAACCCCAGTCCTTGGCAAACAGATGAGGAGATAGGAGAGACTAGATGTGTCTCGAGGTCCCCTGACCTTCCCAGGCAGCTATGCATACAGATCATCATTTTTTTGCCATCATCTGGAATAGGGGCAAAAATACATTTCAGCTACGTCACCGGGACACCACGAGAGCATTTTTTTTACAGGATGCTTATGTCTTCAGAAAACATGGTTGCTGGAGCTGCCAAGATGGTCGGGGGGGGGGGGGGGCGGGGGAGCACTTGTGCCCAAGCACTTGTCCCCTGAGTTTCATACCTAGAACCCACATGATGGAAGGAGAGAACTAACTCTTGAAAGTTGTCCTCTGACCTCCACACACTTGCCAGAGTGGACACACATGGGCACACAAACAAATGTACAATATTTTTAAAAAGGAAGAAGGAAAAAAAAGAGGGGGGGAAGGAAGGAAGGAAGGAAGGAAGGAAGGAAGGAAGGAAGGAAGGAAGGAAGGAAGGAAGGAAGGAAGGATGGTTCATCCTAAGGCTCTTTCTTTCTGCAAGTTTTATATAACTCAGAACACCTTTGCATCTACCGTCACTTCTAAGAAAACGATATAGTGCATGAAAGATGTAGATGTTGCAAACTGCCCTCTGGACACTGGGCTCTAAGGGGTTCAGTGACTCATCCCCAGTCAGACAACATGAGCAGGTGCTAAATTCGCCCCCTCGGGAGCTCAGGTCCTGCTTCTGTGCAGTGATGCAGGGCAGCATGAAGGCATTTTTCTCTCCTTGTAAAAGAGAACAACGGAGGATGGAGAATTATTTAAACCCCCCCCCCCCAGTCGTTCCGCAGCCCCTGCATCGTTTCTCCTCTAGAAACACCCCGTTGATTTCTAAATCCCTTTAAACCTCCCTGGCACCTGTATGGCCCCAATCCAAAAATTATTACCGAATCCCTTGCTCGTGCATTTTCTATTTAACCTCATAGGGGTTTCAATGATTGTGACTCCTGGTTTAGTGGAGAATTTAGGGGCCTCCAGAAGTTTCCTTCTTCAGTAGAAGCTAGAATCATGTAGTGCTGAGACCTTATTATAAGAATTAGATGCTCCCCACTAAGCCTGACAACCTTATATTCTAACTCATTCTCACCCCTACCCCTCATTTTCTTAGCCAAGTGTGTGACACACACACACACACACACACACACACACACACACACACACTAGTTCTGCTAGATTTTTTTAAAAAAAGTGTAATCACACAACCTGGTGTTGTTCCTGGATGACAATGTCTCTGAAATATTGGTGAGAAGAGTCAGAGGAAGGTGATGTGGCAGGGAGGGAATTAGGATTAGCTGCTCATAATATGTGATGCAGCTTCTTTTTAGGGCAAAAACTGAGGCTGCAAACAAAATGAGAACTTCCCAGCAAATTCATTCTAACAAAGCATAATGCGAGCTCTCTGGGCACAAAAATAGACCCAAGGAAAGTGACTCCCACATAAGACCTAATTAAATACTTTGATGTCAGAAAACAGGGCAAGGAGGATTGGAAAGTCGAGTCAGACCAATGTGAAGGGCCTATATTCACATGGAAAAAAAAATATCCCATTACCTCCTCCTCCTCCTCCTCCCCCTCCTCCTCCTTCTCTTCCTCCTCCTCCTCCTCCTCCTTCTCTCTCTCTCTCTCTCTCTCTCTCTCTCTCTCTCTCTCTCTCTCTCTCCCTCCTCCCTCCATCTCTTCCCTACCCTTCTCTCCTTTCCTTCTCTTCCATGAAGGAAAAGTAAGATTTGGGAACAATGAGTTGTAAATTCTTCAGCCAATTAGCCCAGTGACTTACTACTGTTTCTAATGCACAGAATGTCACAGGCTGCTTTGCAGCCACCCTGAGTCGGTTTGTTAATAACAGGAAGCTAGCACTTCTCAGTACAGTGGATCAAGCTACACGTGAAAATAAATGCAAAAAACCTGGAGGGGAATAGCAGCAGACCGAGAGTAGCCTTGATTTAATTTAACATTTGGGGTCCACACACATGAGCGTTTTAGTAGGCTTCATGGTGGAAGTTGCTGTCATTTGTAAAATATTCTGGCCAATTAGCTAATAGTGTGCTTGGATTTCTCCTGTTTTGATACAGTAATACTAAGTACATTGTGAAGCCCAATTATACAAATCATCCCCAGATGCCATACCAGTCTTTCTTTATGAACTGTGTTTATAAATCCTGTGTGAGGAAATATGTACTTCAGCAATTTAGACCATGTGTAAAAACATGGCCAATGGGATTGTCAAGAAAACAAGTTCCAGCGTCGGAAATCCTAATGTGCTCGGCTGGAATAACAGGGGGGTGCCAGGAGGACGATGGTCTGCCGTGGACTTGTCGCTTTACAGTGTTTAACCAATTTAGGACCTTCCACTTCCCCTTCAGCTGTTTCGTTCTTTTCTTTCAGGATCCAACCTTGGAGTTTTTGAGAAAATTTGGGATTGGTTTTGTCTCGGGGACAATGGGCTCGGTCTTTAACATCCCCTTTGATGTTGCCAAGAGTCGGATCCAAGGGCCCCAGCCGGTTCCTGGAGAGATCAAGTACAGAAACTGCTTTAAAACAATGGCGACGGTCTACCAGGAAGAAGGGTAATGGGGTTGTTGCTTCAATACACGTGCAAGGCTCGAGGACTGTTGAAACGGTCTTGTCTGTCCGCTTTGATGAGAGCCAGTGTGGGCCTTCCTAGGCTGGGTTTATATCTGAGGAGGTCTGTGGAATATATGGCAAGCTGTGCAAGGCCACACAGTAATGAGAGGTTGGCACAGTTTCCTCCCACCACCGTGCTCCTGCAGAGAGGCACGACCATACAATACACTAGATGTTTGCCTGAGAACGTTCAGATGAACCCTTTACCTGTCAATGTGCATGATGTTATTGTATGTTATATGTCTTATTGACATGCAGGCAGAATAGTTATCTTCTGCCTGAAAAGCTAATCAAAATATTGTCTAATTATGTTCTCCTCGGAGATCTAATATGAGCGTTCTGAAAATCTGGATTTTTAAATTTTTAAGTATTTCACTTTTTTCTGATCTTTTTCTTTTCTAAGTTTTAGTTTCTGTCTCTTCTCTCCCCTCCCCACCAATATTCTCGAGTAAACAAGTGACACTTTATTATTTTGACCTAAGCTGCATCATATTTCCTAACATGAAGACTGAGCTTGTGGCCCTTTAAATTGAATTGCAAACGTCGTGTTTGCCCATAGACACAGCTGTCTTGGAAGCAAGAACCATCTCAGTGATGAAAGGCGCGTTCCTGATTGGACAAGGCCGATACGGCCTGTAATGAAGAACTGATTAACTCTTTCCCTTCATCTAATTAGCTGCAGCAAATACCGAGCCAGACACTGTCAGGTTGGGGGTGGGTGTAATTCCAGGGAGTTTCTTTGCAAACGCTGAGGGAGCCCCTCAACGAAGCTGGGGTCTAACTACCTGTTTCCAGAATAAGAATATTGTGTCCTGTTCTCTCTCTTCTGTTACAGGATTTTAGCCCTATACAAAGGCCTGCTTCCCAAGGTGATGAGGCTTGGTCCAGGTAAAGATGCTCTCACTATTTCTGTCCTTCCTCCTTTGTTGTCCTGGTATCTCTTCTCTTACCTATGAAGGTCAGCAACACCATAGAAGTTTATCATACAGGGAGAGAGTGAAAACCTGAGGCTACCAAGTTACCAGTTCAAGATACTGAAAGCATCCATTAGAAACACTCTACCTTTGTGGCTTTGCGGGAAGCCAGTGAGCGCTAACACCATGCCAATAGGAAAAGACCCACAGCCACCTACCCCGAGTGAGCTCCAATACACAGCAGCTTCTGGCTGAGGAGAGAATTCCATGGAGAAACCCATCTGCTAAAACTCTCCCTTGGGCTCCGGGCTCAATCTTCCTTCTGCCTCACCTTCATTTCCAAATGATGAAAAGGAAGAGAACTTGCTTTCCTGAGCATCAAGAGTTCCCTGAACCTCATTCCCAGTCACTTCTATGGAGTGAAGCACTCACTTGTGCCAGCCTCCATCCATCAGTCTGGTAATGAAGACTCCTGGCTTGGGGATAGGAGACCACAAAAAAAAAAAAAAAAGACCGACATTCCCACAGGGAGAGTCAGCTGCCTCTATGTAAATAGATAAGAAAATAGCCTCTGGAGACTTCAACCGCCTGGGCAAATAGCCCTGGATTACAAGCCACCCTATGATTAAGTACGAACATATGTTCTAGACCACACAGACATTTTTTTTTTAACCAGATCTCGTGCCCCTCCTTAGACATCCTGGAAGTCTTCTCTGGAACATTCCCCCCTCCATTTTAACACCCATGCCCTCCTGGAGTCGCCCACGTATGTTTACGTTCGATTCTTAATCCAGAAAACCCTCCCGTCTCCCCACCTTAGGTAAAGAACAGCCAGCAGTATGTAAGACGAAGCTGGAGAAGAGTTCACACTCTTGTGTATTTAAAAATCATTCCACCTTTCCCCATCTAGTACCCCAATCTCTGTGGGCAGTAAAGCGAAGATTTTTTTGTCATATTTGAGATCTAGACCTGTCTCTTGTCAATCACTGGCCCACGTGTCAAAACTAAGGGATAAAAAAAAAACATCGGCAGTGCTGTGCATCTCTGTACTTCTCCTTCACCAGACACTACAGACCTGATAGGAGGCCTAATACCAGTGAAAACCACAGGCCCAGCCCTAACCAGCGTTCTCAGAGAGTAGGGATGAAAAGAGTGACTGGGGAGGACGGGAGTCTCCTGGAATCTGGAACCAAAACCCTCAAATAATCTGACTCCAACTTCTGTTCGAGGCTTTCAAATGTTTGCTTAGGTTTTTCCATGTTTCTGCACGAGGTATCCTAAGTTGCTCCGGTGTTCAAACGCAATGAAGAGGGTTGTTGTATTCCTGTCCAGCCTAAACCAAACTGTGAAGAGCAGTAACCTAGCGGAGACACCGGGCCTCCGCTGCGTTTCAAATGGGCAAGTCCTTGGGACACCAGAGAAAAGAAAAGAAGACAGTATAAGAGAAAACGGGGGGGAGGGTGCAAGGGAGCTAGAGAGATGGCTCAGTGGGGAAAGATGCCCCCCACGAAGCCTGACAACCTGAGTCGCATCCCCCAGGGCCTGCATTGGTGGAAGGAAGAGAAAAAATGTCTACAAACTTGTCCTCCGGCCACCCCCCCTCACCCTGGCATGTAGGCAGGCACACATGAGGGGTGGGGGTGGGGACCTGAAATACAATTCAAAAATTAAACTTAAGATGCATAGAGTGGGGGTAGGGGTCAGCTCAATGGTAGAGCATAGAGCTAGTATTCACTAGGCCCTGACCTTTGAACCCCAGCGTTACAAGTAAAGAAGGCAGGGGGAAGGGGGGGAAGGACTGGAGAGAGTGGAGGGAGGAAAGGGAGGGAGGAAAGAAGTCAGGCAGGCGAAGTGGGGGGACACCCAGATTTTTCATCCTTCATCTTGTCTTTGTAAATGCTTCAGTGCTTTAGCAGTTTTGTGTGGCTAACAGTGAGGTGCCGTCTACAAGAGTCAAGTCTTTGATTTCTGCTCTAGATCTCACTAAGCTGAAAACTCAAGCAGTCTACCTCTCTATCTATCTATCTATCTATCTATCTATCTATCTATCTATCTATCTCTCTTCTCTGTCTCTGTGGGGAAGTATGCATGCATGCACATACTATACATTGTAAACAGTTAGTAAAAGCAAATACAGTACACACACACACACACACACACACACACACACACACACACACACAACCTTCCGTATGGCTTCTTGTTTGCTTGTTCATTTGTTTGTATTTTTAGAATTCCAGGAGAGTTTTACCAGCTAAAAGGAGTTTAATAGAGTATCTCCATGGGTTAAAAATGAAAATTACAGGCAGATAATTATCTTTGGTTTATGGTTACACAAACATGTGCAGCCTGTAGTTTTTTTTAAATCATATGGCAGTGTGTGCAAAATAGCTAAGATCCAAATCAAGTTCCTTTTCTTTCCAAGAGAAGTCAACCTTCCACCCATGCAGCCAAGCCTGTTCTAAGTCATGCACTGAGTATTTGTCCACATTTTTTTCTCTCATAGGCCGTTCTAAGTTACAGAACACATCCTATTTGCTGCATCAGGTAGGGTCAGCTAGGCAAATGCTTGCCCCAGTGTGCCGGTGTCCAGCATCCTCGGTGCCTATTTTCCTAAATCATATTCCCGTTGATGTCTTTGACAGCAAACCACTTCACAACCAGTTCCACAACATTCTCTTCCAAGACAAAGGGTGGTCCCATGCCACCCAACTCTACCCCCAAATCTTCAAGTTCAAATCTGTATATATTTGAGGCAGATATGTGGAATGATCCTTAGCTTCCAACTTCCTTTTGTTAAGTTTTGCAAAGCAAAGTTTTAAAATATTCAGAAAGTAATTTCCAAACAGCACAACCCATTTTAAAAGCCAGACTCGTCTGTCAAAGCACAGTCTTGAAGAATTCTTTCTTAAGCACAGCTAAGACAATGCCAATTATGTCTGAAAAAGAGAAATCTATTGGCTAGATGTGAAGAATCTGGAAGTTTCTGTTCGCAGAAAAGTCACATGCCTTTACATGACTAAATATGTCTTTATTTATTTACTTCTTTTAAAGCTGAGAGTGCCTGAAAAAGAATCTGATGAGAAATGAGGAAAGTTGCAGAAACTCACAGGGAAAAAAATGTATTTGGAAACACAAGATGGTCTTGATTTTACTCTGAAAATTTTCCAGGATTGTTGTTTGCTATCATCTGTGCCTCAGCGCTCCAGCACTGATGACTCCAAACGCCCCAGTCTGATCGGGCCTCCGGAGCCTTGGTGGCATGGGGTGGTATTGGGGAGCAGTGTCAATGCCCTTACCCAGGACCCTGATGAGATGCGGCTCTGTGCTCTTCTAGGTGGCGCGGTGATGCTGCTGGTGTATGAATATACCTATGAGTGGCTGCAGAAGAATTGGTGATGGGCGGAGGTGTGTCTTCCCCTTGACATAACGGAGGTGTGGTCTGCAGTCCCAGGAAGAGGAGACAAGTCAGCGAAGCTAGACATAGAGTAAAGAAGGGAGGACAGCCTGTTCTGATGTTTTAAAAAAGTTTTAGACAAACTGATCTGGCCCTTTGGGTCATAGACACAAAGGAGAGGAACATGAAGCAGAGGAGTGTGTAAGTTAGGCAGAAGTAGGGGAGAGATCAGCTACACTTCATAAAAGCTACGCAAACTGTGTGACTCAGACTGTGTCACAATGGAAACTCATCCAATCATTTTACTGAGAAGGCTATAAGCACTTAAATCCTTGAAAATACATTGTTCTGTGGCTAATTCCCTGAGAATGATTTAAGAAAAAAAATAAATACTGAGTTATAAGCCGAACTTTAAATGCTTTTTATAAGGAATTACTTTTCCATAAATCATATTTTAAAACAGAAGAAAGAAAAAATTAAATATACCAAAACAGCCTTTCAAGAATGTTTAGTTTTGTGAGTGCTGTGTTAAAATGTGAATCTACTGGTTTTCTTTAGTAATAATACACAGGGTCTATTTTCCTAAGTGTATTTTATATTTCACCTGGTGGTTTAAGTGAGTTATTTTTAAATCATGCTATTTGAAGTCTTTTATTACAAATAGAATATATATTATACTAAACTGATCTCCTTTATGTAATTCACTTTGAAGTCAAGTTTTATAACTGAAATATCTTTATTTTAAGTCACAAATTGGACGCTTCTCTGTGCCTGTGTTTGCCTTCAAACACCTCTGTCCTGAGCCCTTACCTAGGTCATTCTTAAAAAGAATGTAGGGAAACAAAACTATTCTCCAGATTCTCAGGTTTAAGTGACATCTTAAAGTATAAAATTAATTGTTTAGAATATTAAAATGTCAATGCTACAGGGGAAATCTTTCAAAATGAAAATACATTCTTAGCATTTCTAAGCATTCATGTACTAATAATATGCACTCAAAAAAAGAGAGAGATAGCTTTTTGGTCTTGATATAACTAAAGCTTCTTTTTAAGTCTGCATCCTCAAATGATACTACTTCAGTAGCTAAAGTCAACAAAAAAATGTCAACAAGTTTTAGATGTCACCTGTTCTTAACTACTATTGTGGGGTATTTCTACTATGGGGGATTCTCACCAAAACATTTTGAAAATAAACAGTAAAAAGGACATGGTAATTATTTGTATTTATTAATTTAGAGCATTTGAAGTATAAAAATAAAAGGCTTTTGACATACTGTATATACATACATAGCCTTCTGTTGTACATCTTTTCCAACATACTTTTTTTTTTTCATTTGTATTTCAGCCCAATATTCAATATGTGGGTCATTAAAAAAAAAAAAAAAGAAAGAAAGCCAGGAGCAGGATGTGTTTGTGTGGTGGGATTGCTTTCTGCCCTTGAAGATAATACACACTAGTGTCCTGGGAGAGAGCTGGAGGCACAGCACCGGGTGGGAAGGGGATTGCAAGGAGTGTACATGCCAATTAGAAGTCTTTGCCCTGTGAGAGTCAGGAGAACATTAACATTAACCAACAGCAACAGGTTTAAAGATCAAGCAGTCCCGGCTCCACTCTTTCCTGTTCTTAGTTTTTAAAGTGGCCTCAAATCATAAATGGCCATGAATAGCCAACTCTATTTAGGCTTTCTGTTGTCTTAAAAATTGCTCCATGTGGATTTACTGCTATTCATAAAAGACCTGGGGAGAGACGTGAAAGTGGAAAAGAAAACTTTGACACCATTAATATTAATTTCTTAAAATACAAAAAACCAGAAAAATATAAATAATAATAAGATTTCTTAATTTAGATAAGGAAAATAACATTATTAGTTGTGTTTCCATACAAACAATTGATATTTTTCAATACCCCTAATAGCCATCTAAAAACATTAGATAAAGAATAATTCTGTACCTTAAGTCACTTTTTCTGGATGACAGGCAAGTTCCTCAACTGCATGCTTTGCAAGTCTCCACCAAAATATTGGATTGGATCTTTGTGCCATTCGGTTACAGTCTAGCTTCTCACCACACTGGAAACTCCAGACATCAACGGGGAGAGTTTTACAAGATCAAAGGAATACTATGGCCCTGAGAGTTCATCGGCTCCTTCTGCTTTTCTTCTCCTGAAGTTATAATCCTGTTTGTAGCAATGAATGGCAGTTGCTTTAGAAAGAAATGCAGTACGAAGCTCTCTATAAGACATCTGCTGTTTTAAAAAAAAAAGCAGTTCCTTGAACATAACTCTGTGTCAAAAATCTGCTTACAGTCTATATCCTAGGGACTCAAAAACTAGCTGATCTGGCCATCTGAGCTTGAGGAGAGGCCATGAAACCCGCATAGCAGGACTGGCTTGCTCTCCCAGCAGAGCACAGTACAAACGCAAAGAAACCAAATCTGCCAGCACACTGGCATCTTTAACATCCACATCTAGGGAGGTACCTGCCTCGTTATTGAATGGAATTAATAGCAAGACACCCCACAGTAGTAGATGAACTGGGTCGATGTTCCGAAAGTTACTTTTAACCCTACGTTGCCAAGCAAGAGGAACCTCCTAAGTAGAAGGAATGCAAACTGTAAAATCCTTCCCAAGAAAATGAGTTATTCTAAAATAAAACATATAATCATGAGGTCACACACATATGCATATCCCACAACTCTATTCATAACATTAAAGCAAAAATCAAATCGGTCTAGAAAGGTTTAGCAGTTAATCTCTGTTCTGTAATTCTATAAATGAATAAAGGGAATTTGCTAAAAATTAAATAGCATTTGTATTTCTAATACCAACACCAATTGACCTACACGTGAAACATGCTTCGGTACACAATGTAAACTTCACAGCAAGCCATTGTTACATTCATTAGAGTGGAGTTCTCCATTTCCTTTTAAGTTACAAGATAATTTGGGGCTGAGATTGCCGAGCACACAGGTAAGCCAACAATAACAATTTCATTTCACAGTGGTTTTGTTTTTTTTTTTTTTTTTCATCACATAAAGTACATTTTAAGTGTCTCTGCAGAAAAACATCTCACATTAGACTTGTGTCTAGGTGACTTCCCTCAGAGCCTTGTGGAGCAGGTACATGACAGCCTGCCTCTTGCTGTACTATAGTCCTATACGTAGTGTGTATGTGTGTGTGTTGTTTGACTGAGATACAATAGGAAAGTGGCTTGTTCTGTCCATGTTTTGAGTCCTCTGCTGTAGAAAGAGAGTATCCTCCGTGAGATGCTGAAGACTTCACTGCACACACACAATTTGGGGGCAAGTCCAGGTCCAAGAGCCCAAGTCACCCACCACCAAATAGAGAAAAATTACATTGCCAGAAAGTCACCTTTGTGAAAAAGAAAAAAAAAAAAGAGGTGGTGGTGTTTGAGGAGGGGTATCCCAAGAATGAAGACGCAAAGGTACCATCCACAGTCCATATTTACAAGCTAATAGAACTATAAACATTATTGTATTAGGAACCAAGTCAACACACCAAAAGGAGGAAATTCTCCCATATTGCTTGGGTTCTATACATATTTTTCAACAAAATACGTCATCTCTTAAAAATAAGCAAAAGATCACACAAGTCAGTTACTGATTGGCTTCCCAATGGTGAATTAAGGCTTATCTGGTCACATTATTTGATTAAAGGGTATCACGTAGCTTATTTTTTTTTCTACGTCTCTGTTCCTTTATTGATTTTGCAAAATCTCAACAATTGCACGTTTCAAAAGTTCAGGTTGATTTAGAATAAATATACATGTGTGGTTTTACCAAAGACAGGTCTACAAAGTCCCATAAGCCCTTTGAGGGGTACAGGTTTCTTCACTGTGCTAAAACTGTGCGGGCAACACAATGTCTCATTCAATCTTTAGAGTTGCTTTTGTTTTTAAATCCTAAAGTTATATGCCAGATTTCCTGCAAAATAAAAAGGAATTTACGACAAGAGATATTTAAGTGTCATCAGCACAGAGGTTATGAATCCATAAAGCCAGCTCTTGAGGCCAGAGGGCTGGACCACTGGAGGGGTGGGGATGTGAAGAGGGGGAGGACGTTCTGAGAGAGGAGACCAAAGTGAAGCTGCTGCTGTAAGCAGAAGTTCCCATCAGAGTGCAGACGCCGCGACAGAATGGCTGCCTTCTCTGGCTGCCTGCATTCCCTTGAAAGCCAGCGATGCGGGGATGTCACAGCTGTGGGGGGATAATGGGGTGCTGCCGGCATGTTGCCATCCGTGTCCGGCCACATAACCTGAAGGAGCGGCACTGTAGGTCATGTAGGGTGAGACTTGAGCTGGAGTAGGGTAAGGAGCCATGCTGGATGCTGATACAAAACTGCTCACAGCTGGGAGCCCGTTCGGTGCCTGAGAGAAAGGAAAGACAGTCACATTACAGTATTCAACGTCTCTCCAGTCCGTAGACACAGAATAGAGAGTGCGAGTGAGCTAACAGTATCCTGGTTCTACTTCTGGGCTGTCTTTTTTTTTTCCCTAGACTTCCTTTTAACCTTACTTTGACCTGAAAGTATCCAGTCTTGCTACTTAAACAAACACAGTGCTGAAAAGCAAGATACTGTTCTTTCTACAAACGCTTTTTTTGAGGAAGCTACAGCCAGAAAATTCACAGTTCTTACTTTTGAGATTTGCAAGCATATGAAGGCGAGGCAGGGTGAGAAAGAGGCGAGGTGATTAAGCAGCTCGCCAGGCCTTTGTCAACCTTCCTGGCACTTGGGTTTTGTTGGGCCCTTTTGTCGAAGCTTTGTGACAGGCTTGTTTCAGGAAGCTTTCATTTCCAGGAGAGAAGGGCACAATGTGTGGGTTGTTGTGTTAGAAACTCAAAATGAGCAAACCTGTTAAATAAAACATGGGCCATATTTTAAGATGCCATGTTGAAAATGCCACTTGGACAAAGGACATGTAAAATCGGGACTTCTCTAGCAGGGTTTTTTGCTGTTGGTTTTCTTACTGTTGTTTTGGTTTGGAGTTTGTTTGTTTTCTTAATGAAGTTTGGGGATGTATTTTTTTCACAATTTTAGCCGAAAGGAAATTTTCTCCACAAAATTGGAAATTTTGCTCTTGCAAAGTTTGTTTTTTTGTTTTGTTTTGTTTTGTTGTTGTTGTTTTTTAGTCATATGGACAAATCCCTTTAAACGAGTTTAATGTGAAAGCTTTGTTTGCAAACAAAATGCAACAGCTCTGGCGGGCAAGCTTGCCTAGAAACCAGTGCTTTCTTGGCATCCAATAAATCATTGTTGGTATCGTTACTATTAACAACACCAAAAACACCCTGAGTTTTAATCCCTCTCTGGCGTGAGTACTCCCCACCCTTCAAGTGGTTCATTTTTTCCTCTCAGTTTCTACTCTGTTTAAAGATAAAGACTAAATCTTGTTTCCTGGAAATGACATGACTGGACTAACGTGTCAACATGTTTCCTAGTGAAAAAGTAATGTAAATACTGGAATTGTATTAGAAAATCATGATGTAGTCCCTAGAGCTCAGTAAATCAGACACATATTAGATGCTTTGTCCAGTTAAGTTAGGACAGAAAATGATGCTTTCTTTTGTGTACTCAGATTGAGCCCAGGACTTTGTACACACCAAGTGTGCCGTCCACTAAATAGGCTGTACCCCTTCTCACTCAGTTCCAGGAACTGCTTTCTGAATTAACTCATTTGGTCATCATTTTTACTTCCACGTCTATGAGAACATCATGGTGAGGTCTAAAGGCTTATTTTTGGAGTATAAAAGGAATATTTATATGTACATATATACATACACATGTGTATGGTAGAATTTACATGGATGCACATTGGCATTGCCCATAGAGTTCTGACAAAACCTCATCTTAAATCTTTGGTCTATTAGAATACATATCTTATATTCTTCTTTTTGTCATTGTATATTATTTTTAAAATGGAAGAGGAAAGAAAAGAAATATCCTTGTATACCTATGTCCCAGGCACCTAGAATATCCAACATATTTTATACAGTTATAAGGATTAATAAACAATAGCTCAACTGGGTGGTGGTGGTGCATGCCTTTAATCCCAGTACTCAGGAGGCAGAGGCAGGCGGATCTCTGTGAGTTCAAGGCCAGCCTGGCCTACAGATTAAGTTCCAGGACAACCAGGGCTACAGAGAGAAACTCCGTCTCAAAAAGCAAAAGCAGGGGCTGGAGAGATGTCTCAGAGGTTAAGAGCACTGACTGCTCTTCCAGAGGTCTCGAGTTCAATTCCCAGCACCCACATGGTGGCTCACAACCATCTCTAATGAGATCTGGTGCCCTCTTCTGTATACACAATAAATAAATAAATCTTTTAAAAAAAAAAAAGCAAAAACAAATAAGTAATAGCTCATTATAAACTGCTCAGTTTATCACAATTACAAGATAATATATAGCATAATGTAATGTTCAATTGGAATTTAAACGTTTTTGTTTGGGGTTTGGGGATTTTTATTTGTTTGGGGTTTTGTCTGTTTATTTTGTTTGTTTTGGGGGGGGTCGTTAGACAGGATCTCACTATGTATCTCTGATTGTCCTGGAGCTCACTCTGTAGACCAGGCTGGCCTCAAACCCACAGAGATCCACCTACCTCTGCCTCCCAAGTGCTGGGATTAAAGGAGTGTGCCACTATGCCCAACTTTCGTTTTTTTTTTTTTTTTTTTTTTTTTTTTTTTTAACAGGGTCTTACTATGTACCCAGGCTGGCCTCAAACTCATGTCCTTCTTGCCTTAGCCTTCTAACCAGAAGTCACAGGTATGCACCACTAAACCCAGATGAAATGAAAATATATTTCAAAGGACCTCCCAAATGTTGTCCTTTTAACTAAAGCTCCAAACAATTAACGAAGAAATGACTTCATATCATTGTTCGATAAAACTGAAATTCTATCTTCTTTTTATTTTTATTTATTCATTTGGATGGGGAGTGGCTTTGAGACAGGATTTCTCTATGTAACAGTTCTGGCTGTCCTGGAACTCACTTTGTAGACCAGGCTGGCCTTGAACTCATGGAGATCCGCCTGCCTCTGCCTTTAATCCTCTGCTGGGACTGAAGGCCTGCGCCGCCCCCACCTGGCCTATCTTTCTATGCACAGGGCCATTTAGAAAGTTGGCAAAGGGCCCCACACTTAGAGCCCATTGCTCCTGCCCGATGCAGTAGAGTCTTCTGTAGCCTAGCAAGGTGTTTCCCTAGACAGTCGGGAGGTATATAATTTAGTCTCAAACTACAGCCTGGTAAAAGAGTCTCTCTTCTCCTAGAACTCAGTTCCTCCTTATCAGTTTTTCTTTTCTGAAAAACAAAAAAACAAAAAAACAAAAAAAAAAAAAAAAAAAAATGTATGTCCCCCTTTTAACAATTAGTTATTATGTCTCAAAAGAACTTATTTTAGAGTTCTTGGGTAATAAAAATCTGTATGGTCACCAAATTACAGGAGAAGAGGGGAATCGTCTAGCATTACAGAGATTATGGCTTTAATTGCTTTCATTCATTATTTTATTTTCCCCAAGATGCCTCAAAAATTATTTTGGAATGTGATCATCCCAGTAGAATTATGGAATGGGGTCCACACCTGTGTTTGGCCCCTGCCAACCATTAATTAGTATTTAGATACTACTAATACCAATGTGTACCTAGAAAAACAGAATAAGAATTTTAAGGTCTGGTAGTATAGCTCAGTGGTGAAATACATTTTTAGCTTACTATGTATACAACCCTGGGTTCAATCTCCAACATAGGAGGAAAATGTTTTTAAAAAATTAGTTTTAAAATAACAGAAAACTTGACTCTACATTTTTTAAGTGCCTAATGTCAAAAGATTTAACATGCGTGGCAAAATAATGATCTATCTGGGAGAAACTATCTGTTGCTGACTTCTGTTTTATGCCACTGCTACCTGTCCTTCGGGGGGTGCTGGGGGTGTTAGTTACTATGTATACCCTCATTCTTGACACACCTATTATTACCCCACCCCTTAAATACAACCAGCAGAAGGACTGGATCAGACTCTTGGGCCTCAGTTAACGCTCCCTTGGTGGAGAGGCAAAACATTGGGCTTTAAGCTTGCTTCCATGTGCCTTGTTTACTCCATAACTATATTCATTCGCCAAATATAACACAACCTATTAATTTTTCCATAGCTACCCAACTTCTCATACCTAACGTACCAAACTTGCTTTGTTTTCATCTGTGGTAATACGGAATATTTCAAGGTTCTCAAAATGCCATGGTATTTCCTGCCTGTCAGTTTAGTGGTGCAATCCCCTCTGTGCAGCTGAAAAACCCAAATCAAGCTCAGAGAGGAAACTCCATCCCGTACAAAGGGAGGCAACTGGTCACTTACAGGGAGAGAAAAGGTGGAAATCCTCAGCCTTAGCTTGGCTTTTCCTCATGCTTATGACTTGACCAGGACAAGAGGGGAGTTTTGTCTTAACGTTCCATTCTGCTGTTGGGAGTTCAGATTTCAAAACTGGGGAGTTGGGGGGAGGGTTTGGGAGAATAAGCAAGAAAAAAAAAACAAAAGTGCTTCAAAATGCCCCTGCCCCCAGCCCCTTGACTGTTCATTCATTCCAGTGACTCAATAAATATCAATTTTCTCACTATTAATTTTGAAACATGACATTAGCAAAAGTAATAAATCTTTACTGGGTAAAGTGATCATTATTTATGGAGAAATCACTGAAAGGGTAAGATTTTCCACAGCAAAGGAAAACAACCCACAGGTAGCATTGGTTTGTTTATGCTCTCCAGTAAAAGAGTAAACTTCAACTCCCCAATCTGTTTAATGTTTTCAGTGAAGGGGCATGTAATTAACCTGAAAAGCTAGTTAGGCTGCGTGGAGACTACCAAATGTACACCATAAATATAGCAGGAGCAAACATGTTAAATTACACTATTTAATTGGATTGCAAATATGATTTATAAATCAATCAACATACGGAATCTCGGGGGGAAAGTAAACAAATTTTTGAAATGAAACCCTGCAATAAGAATGTAGCAGAAATCCCATTTTTGAAAACAGCTTTGCCTAAATATTTCATAAATAAGACTTATTTCATAAATAAGACCCATCAACTCCCTTTTCACAAAGATCTTTCAAGAAAGCAATACAAATTCTTTTCTCTGAAAGGTTGTTGTACCAACCAGCTACCTTCTACTTATTTTTGGAAATGAGATTGACTGATACAGAGTAAAACAGACAGAGCTGGGTTTTTTTTTTTTTTTGTTGAGTTGTCTCAGGAAAAAAAACAGCTTTTATTTCATGAACCCTAGAAGAAATTTTCTAGAGGAATACTGATGGTGTAATGTAGTTTGAGTTAGGTGGTCCCATGGCTGTGCTGGCAGGCTGTTGGAGGACAGGGACCTGCCTTAATCACCTTGTAGACTCACAAAATGGGACACATCAGGGACATTTAATAAATGACTTACTGAAGACTTGTGAGCACAAAAGATACGATTCTTTTGTTTTAAGGACAAAACAAAGAGCTACCCCCCACCCCCCTTTATTACAGAACAAGTATTTACTTCAAGCAAGCCAAATGAATAAAGCTATGGGCAAGAGTAAATAAAAGTTCCAACCAGCCATTTAACTATTTGATTTATGGTTGTTCCTTGTATGCCTCCCCCTCTAAGAAAATGCAAATGCATTAGTATCCAAATACTTGTGACCGTGAAAAAAAGAGAAGGAGGAGGAGGAGGAGGAGGAGGAGGAGGAGGAGGAGGAGGAGGAGGAGGAGGAGGAGAAGGAGAAGAAGAAGAAGAAGAAGAAGAAGAAGAAGAAGAAGAAGAAGAAGAAGAAGAAGAAGAAGAAGAAGAAGAAGAAGAAGAAACTGGTATGACAACTGTCTGGAAATTAGAAGTTAAAGACTACTTTTCAAATTCTGGGAATTAGCTACTCAATAGTTTCTCTCTTGAAGGAAATGCAAATAACAGCCTAGTGCCAGGTTCTCTGTTCACGACCTGTCTGTCAGCTACTCCTCCAACCCATTTGGCCTTTCCTTTCTAATGACATGAGTTTACCCTGGCTTTGTGATAAAATATATTTGGCCATAAAAACAACTGTGTTTCACATATATTTACAATAGCCGTTTCATAGACAAAATACAAATTTGCGTCTGAAAATAAGCAGATATTTTTGAGAAATTATTTCTCTGAGATTATCTTTCTAACTACTCTTCTCTCCTACTTTGTTGTATAATGACCTAGTAGTTAAATAAACCTGGTAAAATAAAATAACAGTCATAAACACGGCTCAACAGTCATCCAAGAGAATACTTTTAGTTACCCCATTACAGGTCCAAATGTCTCTAGATAGTGGGAAGCTAGTATCATATTTAATCTTTCCAAATTTTATGTTTCTAAATGTTATCAAAATTGATATAGCCTTACACCGATTTATTTAATTTTATTTTGTATTCTATTGGCATACAACAATAATTATATGTATTTATCAGATACAGTGTGATGCTTCAATACACGTATACATTGTACAATGATCAAATCATTTAGCATGTCAATCACCTAAGTTAACATAAGATATTAAAAAAAACATTCAGAATCCTTTCATCTAGTGATCTAGATTTTACGGTCTTTTAAATGACTTTTTGTTGCTATTTCACATGACACATTTTACTGACATATAATTATAATGAAGTTTGTCTAAAAATACTATTGGCTGAAAGCTAATCAAATTAGACCATGTATGTCATAAATATGATAAATTTCAAAGTCTACTGGAATTTGCCTAAAATTTCATTGTCTATAAAATTATAAATTAATTTAACAAAATGCTAACTTTGTTTATTCACTCTGAAAAAAATTCAGTCAAACTTCATTTATGTCTTCATGAAAATATTATGTTCTGGAAAACAGGTTTTATTTTTTTTAATTTACTTATTTGTTTAATTGTCAAACAAAGTTTTAAAAATATTTCACTAGGAAATTATATACAAGATGATTCAGGTGTACCATCATTTAAAATAATGCACAAATGAGTACTTTATGAGAATCCTAGATTAAGCTGCATCTTTAAATTCAGCTGTTTTCACAACTCATTTATTTCTGAACTATTTTAGTATATTTACAGACTATTCTTTATTTCTGGCATCTCAATTGTTAATGAATACTATATTAAATTTACTGTCTCCATGAACATATTCCACCTCAAAATGAAGATACTGGGACCCTGTAAATCTATCATTCATATTACTCTAGAGAAGCAGGTGAGCAGTATGTTTGTTCTGAGGAAACATGCCTATTTGGAGAAAACTTCTCAAAACTATACATTTATTTATGAACTGTGTAAATAAAATCAATTATTAATTTACCAAATTCCATGTAAAAGGACAAATATGGGCCCAACACCTATGTTTATCTATTTCGTGTTTTTTTTTCCCCTGCTTGATCACATTAAGTCGAGATTTTGTGCCTTCAATAAAAGTAAACCAAATAGAAAGAACAAGAAAACATTGTTTCCCTTCACAAGTAGATGAGAGTAAGGATTTCCTGCCTAACAGCAAATGTAGTTGAAAAGTCTAAGATAAATAAATATTCAACAAAGACTTCTGAATGGGACTCCAGTATGAATTACAGTTCAACGATAATGTATAAGATAAATTTGAATATTCTAAACTAATTTTCAAACACAGTGAATAGATGGATGTATGACTGAACTGTGCATGCAGTTCTAATTCCTAGGGATCAGGTATCTTTGAAGTTTGAGCTGAAAATAGAAACTCTAGATCACGGTAACTAACCAATAGTATTAGCACTCAGTACCAGCTTGTTCTGTGGTCATTTTACAGGTGTCTCCCAAGAAAACATACTCTGAGCTCTGAGTCTGAACTCTCCATTTCCACCTGAATACCCCAAAAGGAAACTAGCATTAAGGAATAGCACGGTAATTAATTACAACTGCAAACGCCCAAATATTACAGGCACATTTTTTTCAGTTTTCCTTTGTCAAGGACTTTCAAGTTTTGTTGGCCAGAGTGGCAAATGGTACCTGAGTTATCCTCAGAATATGCTGACAACACTTTGTACAGGGAGCAGCAACTTGTAAAATTAAAGTTAGCTCTTGAATAGAATATTGCAAGATAATTACAACATAAGCAATTCCCGTTCATATTAATTCTTATGAGTTTATGTGTAATTTTACATCAAGAAATCAATGTCTACCCTAAAGCATTTGCCTCTTTAATGTATGCTTAGTCTTCATCATAATCGAGTATCCACTGATCTATATTGTGCTTAGAAACTTTCTGTTTTGTGATTGTGCATCATTTGAATTATCTGCCTACACGGCAGTATGGGATAACATTTCAATTAAGAGTTCTTCAAATATTAATTTGACAGAAATATCCTTCTATTTGGGGTCCTGGTCTCTTAAGTATTATAACATTTAAAACAGGATTTATTTGGCCACCTTTTCCTTAAATTATTTGCTTTTATAAAACACAATTTAGTAATTTAAAATTCCTTGTAAATGAGTTTTAGAGAAACAGCAAGTTACTTGAAATGGTATTTATTTTAAATAAACTGTCAGTTTAGCTTTAAAGCATATTATAAATTAGCCATTTTTCTAAGCCAGCTTTCCTGACAGATACGTCGTTTAAGGAGGGGTGGGAAATGAAAGTAGCTATGAAGGGTTTTGGATGAGGAAACTACTTTTTTGTAGAGGGTGCTGTTCATGGATTGCATGTGGGAACTGGAGCTTATTTTGAACTCTAGACTTTACAGTGTGATTCCAAAAAGCAGTGAGCATCAGAAGGCTCCGAGCTCCTGTTCAATGCTCACTGGTGTTATTGTTGCTCTGTGTACACTTCCTACTGTTTGTCACAAATGCTTGGTGGAAGGTTTCTTACTATGGATTTTCTAAACAATGCATGTTATGAATATCACTTGCTTTCAAAAGTCAATCTCCAACTGCCATTCATAACCACAGGGGATATTTAATGAATGTCTTCTAAGAGCCATGTCGGTGTGCTAACTCTTTGGAATCTGGGACTATTATTTCCTTATGTTGAAAATTAAGAAACCGAGGCTCCAAATGGGTCAACAGCTTGTTTTAAAAAAGCGGTGGTACCAAAGCACCAGGCTTCTAACCATTGCGCACCACAGCCTCTCTGTGAGTTGATTGTCCCAGGCAAGTCTTTGAGAAAGAAAATGGTGGGTTTGCTTGTGATGCCTCACCGGCATTCTTTACAGTAGAACCAGACTGAGAAAAGCATCATTCCTTCCTTGCTGTTTTTGGCTCTGCTTGCCGGGGAATAGCTAGCTACTAATGCATCCTGACAACATCGAGAGGGGCTAGGAAACAGAAATGTAATTTGTTAGGAAAAAAAAAAAAAGATGGTTAGGGTGTCCCCCAATGGATAAGAATAATAAGCTCCAATAAATAGGATAACTGATTTCGACAAGAAATGAAGTTTTAAGGCTTTAAGATAAGTACTTTGACGCTTTGGAGGTGGAGTCTACTCCGTAAATACTGGCCTTAAGTCCGCACTTGAGTTTCGAACTGTTCATTCTAGCATAGTGACGAATTTGGACTCATACTTTTGTGTGGCAGCTGCTTAGTTCTTCTCGGGGGGGGGGGGGGGGGGAAACACGGGTGTTTTGAATTTTCCTTCAGAGAGTAGAGGGAGGGCCAGAGGGAGGGAAAGGAAAAATTAAACGGTCCACAGCCAGTCCGTATAATTTGAGGTTTTCTCACTAACCTCCCTTGGGAAATTACGATGTGACCTTTAATCGGGAAATGGTAACTTTATTACGTTTATCTGGTTGCCCCTCTTCCATTACCGCCGGACAAGCTGGTCTCTGGAAGCCGGAGCAGGGGACTGTCTGTGTACAGGGCCCCCGCAGCCTCCCACAAGCCTTAGGACTCCGACTTTGCGGTGTCCAGGCTGCGGCCGGCTAACCCGGCGCTGCTCTGAACCCCAAGGCCCGGCCATTCCGAAGCTCGGCCTTGGCTTGCCGAGGAGGGCTGGGGGCCACACATGCCGCGGGATGCCAGGCTTTGGCTCAGCCTGCAGCCCAGATCTAGTCAAGCTGGGAGTCATCCCCTGGCTCCAGTGGGTCGCTAGCCCTGGTGTCTCTCCGTCGGGGCTCAGAAAGGCTCCAGGTCCGTCCTCCATCTCCCAATCCCCGGCCCCAGGAGGCCCGCCGAGCCAAGCCCTCTCCTCCTCACCTGGCCGTACTTGGCCTCCTGCTCCAAGGCCCCCTTCTCCAGTCCGTTCACTGCGTGCGGGGCGGCGGCCGGGAAGTTGTTGCGGCCCAGGCTGCTCCACTCCTCCACCTTGGGGCTGTGGTAGGGGGAGCTGTCGCTCACTCCTGGGAAGGTGGAAGAGAGTTGTCAAGCTCAACCCGCGCGCCCCCTCCTGAGATGAGACCCGAATCCCTAACCACAAACCTCCCGGGCTAAGACCTGGGGTCAACTCTCCTGCGCTAGGCCGCCTACGCCTATGAGCGAGCGCTGGACCCAAGCGTAGAGTCCTCGGTTGTCAGCCTAGGGCCTGGAGAAGTTTTGATGGCCTGAAAGTAGGCCTCTGAGTTAAGTTTCACCCACGCCTGACGGAATTTTGTTTGGTTTTTGTTTTGTTTAAAACCAGCGTTAGATTTCCTCTCTTCCTTTTTGATCTCTTAGGGGATGGATTGAAAGAGACGAGAACTTTTCCAAATGGGAGGAAGACCCCAGAGCTGTGAAGCTGGATATTTGTGCATCACCTCTGTCCTGACTGAAGGAGAGCCGCGAAGACCTGACACTGGGGAGGACTGATGAGGGAGAAGGGGGTACAGGCTTAAGTGTGTCTTGCTCACAGACAGCCTGAAAGATGCCCACTGCACAGTGGGGTTATCTGATAGTTATGTCAATAAGAACGAACAAAAGACCTGCAAAGTCCTTTGCAAACAAATAACTAAATGATGCCCACAATACACATGCAAAATATACGTGCGCAGATTCCACATTGCGTGTTTATGGGACTTCCCTACATTCTCTGCCTCTGCCTGTTAAAAGAGTACATTTATATGCATTTTTTTAAAAATGAAGCCTGGAAATACCGTGAGTGTCAAATGGTAAAAGTTTTTTTTTTTTTTTTAAGTATCAGAAAGAGAAAAATAAAGTATTAAGAGAATGAAAGTAGAATTCAATGTGAAGAAAAAGAGTAAAGCCATGTGCCTATCTTTCTGTTCTTAAAGGAGATTATTATAAACAAAAAAATATAGAGAGTAAGGTGATGGTCATCATATCTACAATTATGCATATCGAAGAAAGATGTTTGCAGGCTGCATGCATCTATCTGTTTTGTCTCTTGGCCTTGTGTACAGAGGTTTGACAGTGTCATTTCAACTAGATTTTAAACACTTCTGTCTGATACAGGTCCTTCAGAGAGTGGCCATTTGGAGAAATTACCTTTTCATATGCACAAGTTTGCCAGAAACCTTGTTGTTTAAAGGTGACATCACAATAGGCAGCAATGTCTACAAGGACTCGTCTTTCCCTCCTGTGATCCAGTGCTTTCCTACCTGACACTTGGTCTGACTGCAGGATTCCCCAGAGAAGAAACTGTCAGGCATGCCTCCCCCTCCAAAGAAATCGATTGTGTTCTCATTTTTTGCAGCAGGAAGCCAGGGCTGGTTCAGGCCTGATGGCCTTTGCCTTCCCAGACAAAAGGCAGTCGGTGGGCACAAGCCCGAAGTTATCTTAAGAAACTGAGATCCCCCTGTGAGCCCCCATTTCTGCTGATCTCATATGTTCCCACGAACAGGGGCTTCCTTTAAATGTCAGTGAGGTCAGTTTATCCTATAAATCAAGGGCAGCATCTCCAACCAAGGCTCCAACTAGTTCCAAATAACTCAAAATTTTACTCTTGTCGATTCCCAGTCAGAAAACAAGAAGATGGGAAAACATTCACTGTGTTAATTACTCTAAAAGGCAATTGTGCCAATGTGGTGGAAACTCAAAAAGCAAGAAACGATTACAGGAAATATTTTCCTCTTTCCTAATTATTTTTTTCCTCTGCCTGTCTTAAACCTTATACTGAGAAGTTGGGTAGTAAATTGAGCGCAAAAAAAATAACTTTCTTTTTCTCCCTACATCAAGAAAGAAGCTAATGTCTTTTACATTTTATTTTTTTAACAGTACAATAAAGGAAAACAGACTCAAGCCTCCTGGGGAAGCCGGGTCGTAGGGTGCGGGGTGTGGGGGGATCTTTCTGAGCAGGCAGAAAAGACACCCAGGACAGCGCAAGGTTCGGGCTTGAAAACCTGCAGGAAGGGACCCGGCGGCCACTAGCACTTCCCAGTACCCGAGTACTCAGCAGAAAGAGGGAGCCTGGGGGGCGGGGGGGGGGGGAGACAGCAGACGAAAAGACAACAGCGAATCATCAAGCAACTGTCACCCTGACAACAGGGTTGATAATTAACGTATGTTAAGGGTCCAGTGTTAGAGAGAGAGAGAGAGAGAGAGAGAGAGAGAGAGAGAGAGAGAGAGAGAGAGAGAGAGAGAGAGAGAGAGAGAACCCGGATCTCCGTTTCCGAGGAAAATGAAGTGAAGCATAAGAATGAAACCAATTAGGTGACATTTGAACTTCCTGCCTGAGCAAATTTGGCCTGATTGCCAGAATCCGAGAATAATAATACAATTTCCACAGCAGCAGCGTGCGGCACTCCGTAGCGGCTGCCATCAGATCGGCAAGCAAGTTACCGGCGGTAGCATCTGCAGCCCGCGGGCAGGCCCAAGCCCGCTAGGGCCTCCCACTGCTCCCCAAGTCGGGCCGGCTGCGCTTTCCAAGCAGGCTCGCCCGGCTGAGGCCGCGGGTGCGCGAGAGGCGGGGGAGGGTGGAAAATGCGAACCATGTGTTGGGGATGGGGGGATGTTATGGGTCTGGTAGTTTGAGATGAGGCCGCAGACTGTGTGTGTGTGTGTGTGTGTGTGTGTGTGTGTGTGTGTGTGTGTGTGTGTGTGTGTGTGTGTGTGTTAGGAAACGGGAGGGGGGCAAGAGTTTCAAGTTAATGAGATCAGGGCAACCCCTGGGAAGGCTCCTTAGGTTTCCAAAAGAAAAAAGCCACAGGTGGTGGAAGAGACGCTCGCTAAGAACCCGAAGGTTCTGGGGTTCCCCGGGAGCGCGCAGGACCCCTCTCCACTGAGCACCCCGCCTCCCGAGCGAGCCCCTTACCTTGGTCGGTGATGGAGCGGATGCCCAGGATGTCCGTGACCGAGTGAGAGGAGGGCCAGGTGCGCGGCATGGCCACCGAGCCGGGGATGGCCGGCACCCCGGGTGGTGTGGGCACCTTCGCCGCGGCCGCCGCGATGGGACTGGGGTAGGAGTAGATGTGGTTGTAGGGCAGCGCGGGCTGTGGCGCCGGCTGGTGCTGCTTGTACGAGTCGTAATGAGCCTGCTGGGCCAAGTTGCCGATCTTGTTGCGCAGAATCCGGCTGATGGAACTCACCGAAGGCACGTTGTACTTGTCGCACACGCCGTCCGCCAGCAGGCGGTCCCGGATCTCCCAAGCGAAGATGCCCGGGTCCCTCTGCTTGTAAGTCCGGATGTGTTTCACCACAGTGGGAGTGGTGACCCGGGGTTTGCTGCCCCCGATGGCTCCGGGCAAAATCGAGCCCGTCTCGTTGTAGCGCGCCAGGATCTTGCTGACGCAGCCGTGCGAGACCCGTAGCTGGCGGCTGATGTCACAAGGTCGGATGCCCAGTTGGGCTAATTCCACGATGCGAAGCCGAATGGCGTTGGGCAGCGGCCTTCCGTTCACGAACACTCCTCCCAGCTGGTTCACCTCCCCGAAGGCTGGCTCTGCAAAAGGAGCACAGAGCGCGCGACAACGCGCACCCGCTGCTTGGGACAGCCGCCGGCCGCTCGGCCTCCGCGAGCATCCGGGGACAGGGCTGTGACACTCTCAGAACCGTGGCTGTCCCGAAACTAGACGGTCCCGGCCTGGGCCCAAGGGCCCCAAACAAGCTGCGGCCAGACCTCGTTCCTGCTTTGCGCGTTCCAGCTACAAACAAGTCCCCAGGGCAGCTCGGGACACCCCAAAACTCTCCGAAGCAGGCGGGGACATCGGTCCTGACGCGCCAGCGCGCCCCTCACTGCCTGCTTGGCACCAAAACCCTCGGCCCCCCGCTCTCCTCCGCCGCCTTACCCCCCCCCCTCCCCTCCCCAGCGCGGTTACACAGAATCCGGGGGAAGCTGAGGGGTTGTTTTGTTTTTTGTTCCGTTTTGTTTGCATGTGTAAACACGTGTGCAACAAAACTGGGACTGACATTGGAGCTGCGGGTCTTGCCAGTGCCGCGGCCCTCCTAAGATCAGAAAATGGCATCAACTGCCACCCGGTAGCGGGAGTTCCCACCGCACCCCTGTCGCCGCTGCTGACCCTTGGCGCGTCCGCACAGCTCCTGGGGACGCGGTCTGAGTCAATAGAGCGCGGGCGCGCGCCCCAGCTCCCTCCCTCTCGCCCTCGCCTGCTCGCTCCCTCCCTCCTCGGTTCTGACAGCGTCCCCCGCCGCCACTCACCCATTGCTCCGAGCAGCACACCAACCCGGCCCCAGTTCCGCACTCCCAGAAAGAAACTTTGCTCTCGCCTTCACCAGGCCGACCTGTCGCTGCTCCAAGTCGCGGGTGCCTGGGCTTCTCCCCGGGAGGAGGCGACCAGAGTGCCAAGGGAAAGAGTAAAAGGAAGTCTGTGCCGGGCAGAAAGAGGCTTGAGTTCTGCATTTCAATCTAAGCAGCAACGTGGGCTGGGCTGAGCAGGGCCGGGCGGCTCAGTCTATCACTCACTGGTGACACACCCCAAAAGAGGTGGGCCCGCGGGCAGTCTGCGCTGTAATTGGTGCAGGCCGGTGAGTGACAGCTCAGTTCGGGGAAACTCCTTCCGCTGTCTGTTTCAGGCCGGCTCCGCACCTGGGTGACTAAACACAATAAATGTGAGTGTTTGACATCTTCCCCCCAGGGGCGCCACAAACAGAGTGCAAAATCAAGCGGGTAAAAATGCTGAATAGGCGAATGGGAGCTTAGGTCTCAGTTTGAGTGACTTGAAGCGGGTAGGGGCCCGAGGACACGTCTTGGGGAAGAGATGGACTTCTCAGCATTGGAATTGGAGGTTAGGACTCTAAGGAAGCCAGCGGGCGCGACAGTTAAGGGGGGAGCTCCGGGAGGTGAGGGTGACTGAGAACTACCTGCAATGCTGATCCTTGGGGACTGTCAGAAAGAGTCTTGCCCACAAATTCTACCTCCTTTCAGTCCACTCAGGAGGGGGAGAGCTCAGAAGACTGGCCGGTGGGAGAGACGGAGAGACCAGAGGTCCGGGGAAAAGCTTGAGGTGTTAAGGACAAGGGGACCGCCTGAGATGGTTAGCCCCCCGCAGTGAGCGGCTAAACGTCAGCCGAGCAAGAAGCTGGCAGGGACCGCCTGCTGTGTGGAGAATTTTAAAACCCCCGACTAAAGAGAGCGCAGGATCTCCACGGGGAACAGGGCAGATACCTAGAATATCGATGGCAGAGGCCATCCCCCCCCCCCCCCCCCCCCCCACACACACACTCCACCCCACCTGATTCACCCAGAGCGCAGGGTCCTGGGTTCTCTGTTTTAGAATTTGCCAGGGATCTCAACACCAGTGAGCAACCTTCAAAGATTTTTTTTTAATATGAAGGACAACCCCAAGAAGGTAGACACCTAGGCTGCATCTGAGCATCTGTATGTAATTCCCCGTGACTTCGTTTTAGCTACCAGAGATCTTATGGTTCTGCCTACCTGTGGATTTTCACTTTCACTCACCCGAAGTCCAAAGAGGATAGAACGATTTGGGGAGAAGAAATGTATTTATTGACGAAGCCAAGATTGTGAAGAATGTGAATAAAATAAGGAAGAGAAACACTTTGAATGATTTGGGGGGATTTGTATTACACAGGAAAGAGGATGTTATTACTCCATCTCTATCACAACTGGTCGCTCTTGTACACGCAAGATGGAGGACGGTGCTCCCATTCTCCTGAGGGTTCAGGTCTGCACACAGGGAAATCAAAGGAACCCCGATGGTTCACCACTGATTGACAAGAGCCCAAGAAATCTAGTAATCGCCTGCCTTGGAGGTGAACGCAGATCTTCAGGTGCCTGCTTCTGTGATGAGCATGCACTTTGAATTCAAATTACTGAGCTGTGAAGAATTTGAAAGATTACTTCAAATGTCTTGTATCATATCAGAAATCTTGAAAGGTTTCACAAACAGAAATACTTGAACATAGCCCCCAGTTTTGGTTGGTCGGTTTCAAATGGTTAAAGTCTTTGGAAAGCTTGACTTTGTGGTTTTATCTTTGTCTCCCTGCTCAAGGCTTCTTGTGTGGCTTGGTTCTCAGGCTGTATAACAGGGAGAGCCTCAGGGACCCAAGACTTCAGAAGCAGCATCCTCCTCTGTGTTATACTATAAATGTCTTGAGACACCGAGACTGAGTAGAGCTCAGAACTTTGCCTGGGACTTGTGCAAAGGGAAGCTTGTGTTCTGCCCCTTGATGAGGAACCTTTGTCCTCACACAAAACCCAGACGAGTAGTGTCCTCTGGGTGTGCTCTTTGCTCTGCTTTGGTGCACCCCTTGAGTATTTCACACCCTTCTGAACTGGTATGTAGGGGCAGCGTGTCCAGCCTTGTGGAGTGGCAAGACCTGGTGTCTTAAAGAGAACCTCACTACCTTCATTAATCCAGAGTGATCAAGAGACCTGTGTATCTAGCTTTCTGGCTTGGGGATTAAATACACAGCATCCTCTTACCCACTGCAACCCCTTAACCGTCACACATCTCCCTCGCTCTTGCACAGGTCCACAGACATCTATAGACTTTCGGTCTGCTGGATCTGGCAGTTGATGGCTCATGGTCTTAGCTGCTGTGGCTGCCCTGGGCATGTGCAGGCAGCATCTTCCTGGGCATAGGTCCTCACCTCAGTGTCCCTCAGGCCCTCCTAACAGCATTCTGGAGAGCACAGAATGAATCGATCTTGGACGCTTTGGGCCACTCAGCACCTATGACAGACCCAAGCCGGTGTTTAGGGACTTTAGGAATTGGAGATGCAGGAACAGAGAAGAGACATGTCATCTCCAAGAAGGGGCACAGAGTGCCCTGGAGGCCAAGGAGCCTGTGATCCCTGGAGTCTTAGCAAAAGTGGGGAGGGAGGAGGTGGGAGAGGGAAAGGAATGCGCAGATGGAAGGGAGAGGGGGAAAGATACTTAGTACCAGTGAGCCTTGGTGGGCAGAGAGATGCAGGACTTCAAGAAAGTGCAAGGGTCACTGAGGGTCAGGGCCCCTGGTTACTGAGGTCTGGATCCAGGAGGTCATACAGGAATGGGGAGAATTTCTACTAAAAGGAGAAACTTAAGACCAAAACCAAAACATAGCCAGAAAGGCCTGCATCTGGCTCAGGCCAGAGAGAAGCTAAAAGCTAGGCGCTAAGGCCTCCTCTGGGGCGACCCCTTCTCTGGGTAAATATTTACTCAGTAGGAGACTGGAAGCTGGAGAACTAGAGGGTGTGAAGGAGGAGGTTACGCCAGGATTCCACACACTTGGCACTGGGCAGCCTGCTGTGGGAGTCAAACTCGGAGATGCAGGGGCAGCTAGGCCCTCACACGGCTGCGCTGGGGAGCTTTATCCCCGGGGGCTTCTCCTCCTCTGCCGAATGCAACCCTGCCCCCAACGACCCAGGCTAGACGCTTGTAAAGTCTTCATAAATCTGTCAGTGGTCCCTGTGTCACGGGCCCCGCCACCTGTGGTGCGTCGCGTCCCTTTAGGCACTAGCGAGGTCTGAGAGATGCGCAGGAAGTGGAATCTAACTCTTCCCAAGGCCGGGCGCACAAAGCATCGCAAGGCGGCGGCACTCCAGGCTGTGAGCGACTCCCGGAGCCCTCGTTTGATCTCAGCCAGTCCTTCAGGACAGCTTCTGTGCGCGTGCAGGTCCGTGGTGGCCGCGGAAGGGAAGGCAGGGCGAGCGAGAGGGAGGCGCGTGGACGGAAGGGAGTCTTGCTCTGTCGCAGTTGCCGTGAACTCAGGAGGTAGGGGAGAATACTTAGGAACCGAACTCCGCAACTTGGTCCCCTGCCTGGAGCAGATGGAGTCAAGCAAGGCCCAGGCCACTGAGCCCTGCTGAGGATCGTTGGCAGCCAGAGTCAAGCTCCGGGACATGGAATTTCAGAGTCAGTGAGTTCTGGGGAAAACTTTGCGGCCACGGTTGGGCCTCGAGTAGGGTTCCTGTACAGCATGGCGGTGCTAGTTAAGTGCGCACGCATTGCGCTTGACTTAGAAAAAGCAATTAGGCTCCTTCGGATCTGGGCGCTCAGTTAGCGCCCAGCCAGGCAGGGTCCGAGCTCCTTCACCCACTGCCCTTTCTCGCCAATGTCGGGGTAAGCGGCGCGCCCCGCGCCCATGGCCAGGCAAGGTCCACCCGAGAAGGCTCGCCCGACAAATTTGTATCCCGAGCCGCGAGTGGCCGCGGCAGCTAGAGAAACAACCACTGAGGTCTGGGGACAGGGCCAGCCTGCAGGGGTCCTCAGCTAGGCCGAGGGGAGGGGAGGCCGGGTGGCGCGGGAGGGGCGCGCATACTGACCTGCTGGCCTTGGCTCGCGGGCGACGCTGCGGACGCACCAGCGCAGCCAGAAGCTGCAGGGGACCCCAAGTGGAGTCCGAGGACTCCCCGAGCGTTGCTTCCCGGCTGCTGTTCAGCCTTGCTTCGGCCGGACGAACCTCGGACCCCTTCCTCCTCCGTAGCAGGTAAGGCTGCAGGAGGGCCGGCAAGAGCTGGGAAGATGCTCCCGGTGCGCAGGGGCTGGACGGGCGCGAGGAACCCGTGCTGGAGGCGGCAGGGTCGGGCGAGCGCTCCGCGCCGGCTCTCTCCTTCCCAGGCCAGGGGAGGGAGGGGCCTGTTGCGGCCTGAAACCCACTCTTCATTCTCCGCCTGCCTGTTTCCGATCAGCCGGGGTTGGTTTTTCTGTTTGCTCACTCCTTCTATTACAATGAAAACAATCGACATTTCTTTTTCGGTTTCCCCATATTAGCGTCACTCAGTAATTGTTCTCCACCTCCAGCCCCCCTCCCGTGGGGAAGGCGAGTGGGGCTGCTGGGGTTCTCGTACTGGAAGGTTTCCGAGTACATAAGCAAATCTTCCCTTAAAGACTTTAAAGTAAAAATAAATAACGGCCCGGGAAATTGCTGTGACCCTAACATCACTTTCCGAACGCAAATTACACCCATTTTTCAGTTTTCAACGGTGGAATTGCTTTCAGAAGGACGGCTCTGAGCCTCCTGTGGTACGATTGCGTTTGTTTATTAAAGCCTCAAATGAAAGGGAACGTATTTTTGTTCAAGGAGCAAAACTCGTGTCTGAGCGACAGCAAGTGCAATCACGAAATCAGGCCTCTTCTGAGGGACAGAGACTGGGAAGAGTCGGGGAGGGGCAGGCTGACCCTGTAGCTGTCAGAAGGGGTCCTCGCTTTGCCAAGGTTGCAGTTTTAGTAACGATTTACGGCGGCGGCGGCGGCGAGGACCGCAGGCCACGGTCACTCAACGACCTTGAGCTTCGACTTCGAAAGCTGCAGCTGGTGGCGGGAGGGGGCGGTCGCTGCGAGGGGAGCAAAAATGCTCCTTTATCACAGCTGTGTGTGAACCTCCCCTCGGGAGTTTGTGCTAGGGCAGGGGGACAGCCTCCCGATTGGCCTAAAGCTTTCTGGAAAAGATAAAGGAGAACCAGGCCGCGCCTCTACTCCTGGCTTTTCCGGACAGCACTTGCGGGTGGGGTGCGGGTTAGGATGGTCAGGCTCCACACCGCTCGTTATTTGGTGATCAGGGTTGCTTGCACGTTAAGGGGTCTAGAGAGAGCGCTTCCTCTCCTTAGGGCCGCAGCCCTTAGACCCTTTGGATGGGCGTGGACTGCGGAACTGGGGGGACAAACCGCTTTAAACCCGATTTAAGTACGGCATTTGAAGGTTCTGAATCAGCCTGCAAGAAGTATCTTGTCAGTCAGTAGCATCTTCGTTGACGCAGCGACGTGGGAATCAATCACTGTGCGTTCCTCCCGACAGCTGGTGACGGGATGTTGTCCTCGCACCTAGACACTGGCTATGGAGGTTGGACCTCTCGGTCCAGCACTCTCCGGGCTCTCTCATCCAGCAGCCCTGTGTGAAACACGAAGCGTATAGTGGTGGGGTGTTGTCCCGTTATCCCACCGAAATAAAGGTAGGAGGCTGGGGTGGTGAGGCAGAAAGGGAATTAGGGAAATTTTCTTAGATTTTTTTTTTAATGTCTTTCGTCTTCAGCCTGCATTTTTTTTTCACCCAGGCGCCTCATCGCAGCGCCACCTACAGGCGCAGGGATTATGACTCCAGCTCAGACAAGTCTGGGAAGGGCGTTTGAAAATTCGAAGGCTTCAATTCACCCAGTAGTCTTAACTTTTTTTTTTTTTTTCCAGATTCCAAACAGCCGCGCCATGCTCCATCCCGCGCCGAGGCGTTAAACCCAAGCACTGCTCTACTACCTGATAGATAGCCGAAACTCCTGTCTCCCACACTCCCTTGCGGGATCTTGCTTTCGCCGCCCTCAGGGACCCCTCGGGACCCGTGATGTGTTGTTATCCGGGCCCCACGGGCTGGGGAAGCTAGAGACTGAAAAAGAAGCTCTTCTGCTACGGGAAAGGGAGAGAGTGGTAGATGCGTTCTTCGCTAGTTCGTCCCCACTATTCGGTGAGAGCCCGGGAAGTCCAACACAATAACCTTCCTAGGCGGCAATGGCCTTGTCTCCACTTTACGACAGGTAGAACACGCGCATAGGTTCAATGGGAACACCTAAGACATTTCAATGAGGTCTCGGTGGCGCGCATCAAGCCGGAGTTAAGTCAGAAGCTCGCTAGGCCCCTACTCTACTTTCTCTCCGTTCCTCCTGTCTTCAGGAATAGCTTGGTACTAAAGGCTCCGGAGAAGACTCCATGCTGCAGGTGTCTACAAGGAAAGCGGACATTCCCCCGCCCCCCGCCCCCCCCCCCATCTTAGAAAAGGGAACCTCTTCTAAGTCAAACACGGTATCTGTCCAAGAGGACCTGCTTCCTAGGACAGAGAATGCCAACTGAATAGGTTCCTGTTGACCAGAAGAGAGTGGGAAACCGAACTTGGACCCCCGCTGCTTGCTCTGTCCCTTCCTAGGAGGACCACGTAAGCCAGAGCAGGGAAGCAGAGCACGCTGAGAAGGGGGCCTTGCATCTTCCAGCCACGCCCAGCCTCCTAGCAAAATGAGGGCCAAGGAAGGACCAGAAGAAATTTTGCTCTTTTAGCTCCATTTGCTTTGCAGCTGCCAGGGTGGATCCACGTGGCCGGGCTCCTGTGCTCTTGTCAACCCAAGCACGGGAAATACTCACCTTCGCTTTTCTGGGGATCTGTACTGGCGTATCCCTGTACGTGTGTCCTTTAAAGATCACTATAATGGGAATAAAACCAGAAGGCGCCCAGAACAATAAAATCAGAACCCGTTATTAACACAGCTGGTGAATCCAAGTGACCTGAAAGTGAACGTGGTAGAGGTAGCTGCGCTTTTCTCGGCAGCGCCCCAGAAGCGGCCCCTTTCCTTCCCTGAAGAGGCGTCGGGAATCCGTTTCAAGTCCTTCCCTGTTTACACTTCACGTTTAATGACAAAATTACTCCAGTGAGCTCTGGAAGAGGTGGCAACCAAGGGAAGAGAAAGCTTCGATTTGGTCCCTCCAGGCAAGGATCTTTACTGGCTTGGGAAACTTGCTTTAGCTGTGGACCACGGAGAATTCGTTTCTGTTTGTTTGGTTGGTTGGTTTGGTTTTTGTTTGTTTGTTTGTTTGTTTGTTTGTTTTGTCATCGTCCCCAAGTGGGGGGGGGAATGAACGAAGTCACTTCCCAGTCGAATGGACTATGGGAATTTCAAACTGGTGTTTTCAACTGAAATTCCCTTCCAGACTTGGGTGTCACAGTCTTGGCATAGGTTACCAGAGCTCTGCAGGCAGGAAGCAGCATTTCAACTGCATTAGACCCTCCTGAAACTTCTCCAGCCAGGTCCCAAGAAGCGTCTTTTTTGCTCACTGGCCTTGACTCTAATTGGAGATTGGGCGGAGGCAGGTAGGATCTGCAGACTGTCTGCCTCGAGAAACTCCATTCTATGAAACCAGAGAAAACTTCTTCCTTGCTTCTGCCAATAATTCCACCCAAGCGGTGCCTGCCCCCCCTCGCCCCCCAAGCAGGTTCCAGCAGTAGAGACAGGCTGCAAGTCTCAACGAGTGGGAGACGATAAACCCACCCCGAAAGGGGGTCTCTAGGAAAATCGCTGAGGGACACACACACACACACACACACACAGCAGTTTTCAATGGAAACACAGAAACTTAAAAAAAAAACACAAAACACCCCACGCGTCTAACTCTTCCTTTATTAAGCTAAGATGTATATAATACAATATACTATCATTGCAGAGTAAACGAATTTCCACACCAAGCACAGCTGTTTTTAAGGGTGTAGTTGGGGAAGATTGCCGACATTACACAATTTACCTTTCCAACAACAAAATGCAGGGAAATTAGTATAAATTAGCTCACATTTTTTTTTAAAAAAAATTCTCTTGCAGTGTTGAGGGTCGAACTTGGGCACTGCACACATGCTGGCCAAGAAGCATTTCTACCACTAGCCCATTTTGCCGAAATTCTGTTTTAGTTGAAAACCAAACAATAATGTTTACTTTTCTCCTTGGCACAGACACAAACATTGCTTCTTAAAAAAAAAAAAAAAAGACTATATAGTGAAACAATTTACTCACCTAATAAAACTACCTGTCCATTTTTAAACAGATACACAGATGTTTAAGGGCATATCTTAGCCATGTAGCATTTTGAGAAAGCATTTAATGTAAAAAGCCTCATAAATGAGAAAGATGGGCACAGAACACAAAAAGTAAAATAGGGATTTCTTGAGGGAAGAATTTAGAAAAGAGTGGGGGTGTTGAACAACAGTAACAATTCTTACAGCTCTTTGCATTTGTCCTAATTCTTATTAATGTCTGCCTTACAGGGGGGTTTTAGATATTAGGGTGCTACTGTGTGGTTCCTGTTGCTGCTCTATATTCAGCCTAGAAGTTTAATGATTGAGGGAGACGGGGTTCCGATGACTGGAGATTAGCACCCAAAAAGATGAGCCAGTGTCCTGCATAGACTACAGCTCTACCCGTGCCGCCAATCTGGACAGGGGCTCTCTCGGTGGACCTAGAGGGTTGGGGAAAGAAGGCTAGCTCTGTTTCCTGCGGGATCAAGACAGCAGCCCAAGGCCCTGGCTAAAGGGTGAGCCACTATTCAGTGGGCTAGAAAGCCAAGGTCGCAACTACAGAGGACTTTTTAAAAGCCCCCTGGCACCTCTTGCAGCGCCAGAGGTGTGAATCTGATGTTCTGGCGAGCTGACAACACAAATTCCCTCAGCTGTTTTTATTGCCAGAGTGATTCCTATCCAGTTCCTTTGGGATTGCCTTCTGCCCCAACACATGGTTCTGTTCTTAGAGACACCCTTTCACTAGGGGGAGAAATAATGATCCCATTACTGGATATTTAAAAAAAAAAAAAAAAAAGTTCATAATGCCAGTTTAAGGCTAAAAATGTATAAACTCCTGAAAGTCAGGAAATAGAAAAAAATCAAGATTCTGTTAGTTGGGTATTTACCCTGGCTTCATTTACAAATCTTTCCAGCCAGGCCACTCCAGCAACCAGGACTGCCACCACTGCCACCACCGATGTGCTGAAAAGAAAAGCCTGCCAGCCTACTAGACCGGGCAGGTTCCTTTTGCAGCATAAATGCATCCGAGCCAGTAGGTTTCAGCATCGCTTGCTAGATAAAAGCATCACATTGTATGTATTGGCAAATAGGTTTAAGGCTAAGGAGAGCAAATTAGCTTGTAATTCGCACACCCTCAAAAGTCAATTCAAAAAGGACAGACACATGCTGCAAATACTCACAGACTTCCCAGATGGCTCAGATCCTAAAGACAACAAGCTTTGTTGTTCAAAATTGGTCCCACACATTTCTTCAACTCTGACACAAAACGAAGTCCTCAGGTGGAAACTGATGTAAGTAGGTACAGTTTCCTTATCTTTCACTTTCTTAGTTTTTTGTTTTAGAACAACAAGAAAAGCATTCTGCCATCCATAGTTTCCCCCAATAGAAGAGGTTATAGTAGAGAGGCATGCTATTTATTAAAGTTCTGGACATTCCAATGTAGCTAAATTATTTAAAGAGTATGACCTCCACAATTAATCTCCCTTGGTCTCTTCATCCAATTCAAGGGTAGCTAAGAAGCCACCTTTCAGAATCAGACTTATTTGTAATATTTAGCTGTGAAACAAAATCATCTTAGGAATTGGTGTTTTCTCCCACAACAGAAAGAAAGATAGAAGGAAACAGGGCAGAAAACACAGGGTTAACCTTGTAGTTTCTCCGTAAGATGAGCCATGGCTTCTGGCCACAGCATGCATATGATCAGTGTGTTTCATCATGGAACCGCTAAGGCACATGAATGTTTGGGGGATAAAGGTATTAGATGCATAGGAGACACCATTATTTCTATTAGAGCAAATTAGTCTCCTTGAGAAAAATGTACCCGGAGGATAAAAAAAAAAATAACGTTGAATTTTGTAGAAGGAATGAATAACACACACGTGGATGACACTACACAAAACCTGCACTTTCCCTTCTTCTGGGCAAATTTCTAGTGTCAATAAAACCCGAGGACAAAGTTATGCAGTTTGCACATGTCACCAGAACCCAAGATATAATTTGAAATTTCATAATTCTATCACCCAGCTGTCAAAAAAATTACAAACAAATGTAAGGCATCCTGGAGACATACTCCTCATCATTTATTTAAACCTTAGTTAGCTTTTCATCCAGGAAAGCAAATGAGAATACATGAGGAAACAGTATCTCACAAACATTTTTATAGTTTTTTGTTTTGTTTTATTTTTTAAGCAGGACAGAATATAAGCAGATGCCTTGATGTACTTTACAACCCTTTTAAACCTGAAAAGTGATTTAGGACTCTACTTAGGTACTATCCATCTCCTCCCTAGAATCAGGTAAAAGGGACAATCAGAAAAGTGAATCCAAGTGCATACTTTCTGAAGAGTCAAACCTTGGAAATAAAATGCTTACACAGAACTGCCTAGAGATCACTAGTGATCTCTTCATATGACCATAGTAAAGCATTAGTGTGGGGAGTCTGAGTGGTCTTTCTTGAATAGAGAAATTTATTCTGAGAAGGATGCTGAGGGAGGAAGAGAGGTCTATTTTCTGTAACAAATTAAAAAAAAAAAAAAAAGACCTTTTCTCCCTCACATCATCCCCTCCAAGAATCTAGAAAAAGTAAAATGGATGCTTGGATTAACAACAGATAGGTATGTAAACAACATAAGTTAAATTTCTCTGCTACCACTAAAGGATGTATTATTGCCAATAAGTTTATACATTCATGTGGATCTCAATAAATAAATGTAATCATCTCTGCTGTAAGGGCAATTTGTCATCTTATCCCTGAGGTTTACCCATTGTGAGAACTTTCCCCAAATGCCCTAAACTCAAAGGTCTGACTTTAAAATCCCTGCACTTTTTTTTTTCAGTGTTAGAGATCAAATATAGGGTCTCACATGTAATAGTCAAGAGCTCTACCACTGAGCAACATCTCCAGCCTCTGGTTTGTTTTTAAGCCTGCCAAAGATATCATACTCAGTCCAGAGGTCCACAGCCTTCCTCCCCTCCCCACTCCTGGAAGTCAATGTTAACCTGAAGACACACAATAACACTTCTTGATGCAAGGCAACATTGTGCGCGTGTGTTATAACATGATGACACAAAAGTACCTACCAACTGCAGGGGGGCAGGGAGGGTGGTGGACAAGTTTGCTCTTTCTAAGGCTTCCTCCTATATATCCCTCTTTCCTTAGCTCCCTCTGTCCTTTTCCGTGAGATGCTGTCTTCCTCTGCCAAGCACAAGCACACGCACCCACACCCTTCAGTGGAAGAAAGAAGAGTCTTGTACGAAGTTTTGACTTTTTAAGTTGTTCTTTTCTGGTTAAAATTCCATGAAATCCCCAAAATATTTTAAGGCACACCAGGAAACTAAGCATAACATTATCAAGATGAGTTCCAGTGAGGTCATAAAGCAGTTCCCTTTTTTCATTTAGATGCCTAAACCACCATAAATGCATATATGCTTGGATCTGTCTTGAAGCCTCTATTTTAAACAACCCATGAAAAGTGTATCCAGACCTTTACATGTTAGAGGGGAATTAACACACAGCTAGCACAAGGTCAGCCTGACCATCTGTACTTGCTCACAGATCCCTTTGCCCTAAAAGCAGGTAAATTGGCCTAGCTTTACATGGAGCATTCACAGACCATGAGCTTCTTTCAACCAGGCCAAAGTGGAGCATGAGAAGCCCTTGGTGTTCTCTGGCTGGGTCTCTGATCTGTGGCTTCAGTCCACAGGTGCACTGAGCTGAACCACAAACAGTGACTTTGACAAGGCCTGGTTTAGTTTCTCTCCTGCAGGTCTCTTGGTATATTGGTTTGAATTCTTTTATGCAGTGGAGTCCAAAGATCTCATCTCAGCCAGGGCAGTTGCCTTCTTCTCCAGTCATGAGTGAGAGTGGGGTGATGGCTAACTCTTCATTGATCTCTCAATTCCTCTATGCTCCAATTGGATTGTTAAACAACTCATTCTTCAGGCCACGTGACAAACAACCTGTGGCCATTTGCTCCTTAGACTTACAACACAAACGGCCTTAACAACTCTTAAAGATGATGCACATATCTCCCAATGAGAAAAAAAAAAAAAAAACCCACTCATCTAAATTGGAGTTGGGCCATGTTCCACAAATGGATGGCTGAACCTAAAACATAGCAGTCGTTAGCATCCCCATAGTCATATTTACAGGGAAGAACCGCATGTAAATCTCATTGTTTATTTGTAGACATGAAGGTCAGGATGTCAAATTGCAGACCTTGGGTCCTCAGTCAAAGGCTGCTGTGTGTAGCCTCCTCGAGTTCCCTTCTCCACTTATAGGAAGGAACAAAATAAAATGTTTTGTGGAAGTTTATATTGAAATGAGGTCAGGTAAACTAATGACTGCTTGGTATTTTATGGCAAGTTTTATAACCTTGGAGTTGCTATAACTTTCAAACGATCATCAATAAAGTTTTATTGCGAAAGGGTCGCCATGTGTCTGAATGCTTTTGCACATAGTAAAGGCAGACTGCCCCATTGGCTTAGCTCACCGGCTCCTTTTCACCCCAGCCATAAAGTCCTCTTCCTTTTTTTATTGAAGGTTGAAAAGTCTTCAGTTCGGCTGTCCTCATCAGGTCAGGTTGGCAATGCAGGAACTTTGTGGAAATTACTTAATCACGGTTAAATAGTTGTATACAAGCAAATTTTCAAAAATATATAATGAGATTGATATATTTAAATTGGCTTTTCTTGTTGTTTGAGAAAGGGTCTCACCATCTAGTCCTGGTTAACCTCACCAGGTAGGGGTTAGGGGGCTGCCAGAGCTCCTGGACACACACACACACACACACACACACACACACACACACACACACACACACCGCCTCCCCAGTACTGAGATTACAGGTGTGTGCCATCAAAGCCCACTTCAAAAAATGAGATCACTTTAATAAAACAAATGACAGTCTTGGGGGGGGGGAAGCTGACAGTTTATTGCATAAGCATGTGTTTGAATGGTGTGTCATATAGATGTGGTCTGTAAATAATTGTGTGCTTAAAAGGATGATAATGGTCCCAAAGACAAGCTACAGTATTTGGGGCTCCTCACGACATCAGAGAACCTTAACAACTTTGGAGGCCTCCCATTGTTTCTCTACTTGAATTTACTTAAAGGAGGTGAAGGCGGGCGGGGGTGGGGTGGGGGAGGGGGAATTGGTTAGGAGCCTTTAAAGTTGGCTTGGGCTCTGGTTTGTCAAGTTGCTTCCTAACACATTCTGAGAAAGACTTTCCAGGGTTGAACCAAAGACTGTAGGGATTCCGCAGAGCAAGTCCTCAGGCTCAGGTTCCAGTCAGAAGCCCTGAGGTGCTCTGTTATCTGTCAAATCACCGTGTTATCAAATCACTGTGGAAAGGAAGAATCCTAGAATAATGGATAAGCTAAAGAACAGATAGTATCTTTAGAACCCGTGTGTGTGTGTGTGTGTGTGTGTGTGTGTGTGTGTGTGTGTGTGTGTGTGTGTGTTCAGAGTAGCAAACGGAGAGGGAGAGGGAGCTGAAGATAAGCGGGAATGCATGTGTGCCATCTTGGAGTTTGGTCCTTGCCCACGTAGGAAGGACCTCTGCTTCAGACCTTTCCTTTCATCCAAACGCTATCCCTAGACACCCCCCGCTTTGCAGCTGCTCTTCGGAAGAGCTTGGTGAATATCGCCCCCTCCCGGACTGCTGAAGGCTCCTCGGCACGCTGAACCTGCTCCTTCCGAAGTCACGCATGCACTCTGATTCAGCGCCCACTGATCACCCCCTTCTGTGAGTCTCAGTCCTTGGACCTGGGTCCCAGGCCGGAGGTCCCTGAGACTCGCCTGCAGCGTCCGGAGGATCAGAACCTCTCTCGGCCCTGTGCTGCTGGATCCGTGCTGCAGCAGGAGGGATTCTCGCAGACCTCCCAGGCCTCAACACTCTCACCCTGGCGGTTTTTAAGTTTAGTGGCCGCCGCCGGTGACAGGCCGTGGGCACTGGTTCTCAGTTACCTCTCAGGTCACCCGCCCAGTCCCTCCCGAACATTGGGATCTCGATACCATGAGCAGCAGTGCCCAACAGATGGCGCCCGGGACACCCGCGGCGGATGCGTCTAGGCGAGGACGCGCAGGTGCGGGGTGGAGGACCACCGAGTGACCTGTAGTCGCCAGATTCTGAGATCCGCCACTTGTCACGCTCTACCGGCGGGCTGGCGCGGGCGAGCTGCGTCCCAGCCCTGGGCTTGAGCTGCGGGTGGTTAGCAGAGGGACTGGGCTGTGGCGCCATCTCCCGAGGAAACCTGCTCCACCTCAGCTTCTAGGTAGCCTTAGCATCTTTGCCAAGGATTACCTGGTGTAAACTACCTTAAACAAACCAAAGGTCGAGGATGAGAGAAAGCGCTCATACCCGGGATAAGCTGCTGATACTCACCAAAGCCCCAGGCTCTAACGTTCCCTGGGATGAAGGAGCAGAAGAAAAAACAAAAACAAAAACAACAACAACAACAAAAACACTTCCTGGAAATTTAGGATCCTCTTCTCTCCCTCAAGGTTTCACAAAAGGAAATGCTCACTCCCCCTCCTAAGGCAGGTTCCAGGAGTAGGGGCAAGTGATTGATGTCTGATTAGGTGAGAGGCACCTAGTTAGTCCCCACTACTTGGAAGGGAGAAAGGTTTCTCTGTTCATTTGGGCGAAAGCGGTTTGATTTTTTTTTTTTTTTTGAACATTGTTTTAAACAATAAGTTGAGTCAGGGAGAGGGAGGACAAAATCTCTAGCCTCCTCGGAAATACAGAAAACACAGTTTTCAGGATTATGTACTTGCTACTAATTACAGAGCGATCTCTGCTCACAGACACCTCATTCCCAGTGTCGTTTTCCCCCTCTGGCTTCCACATTGCCTCGTTTTGAGAAGTTGAGCTTCTGTTAAAGATTACTGTTCTTCTGGATGAAACAATAGCAGAGTCGGAGTTAATTTCCCCCAGAGCACCGCTGGCCTCTGTAAGTCCATGCTATTAAAATCAGCTGAAACTGGGTGGAAAGGCAGAATCTCCAGGTGGAACGCAAAAGCTAGCTCCCTGTCCGTTTGTCTGGGTTATGCTCTTGTTAAAATTAGTCTTTCATTCTACCCTGGCCTGAGAAGGCCTTGCTGGCCCAGATAGCTTGAATCCTAAATGACTCTTAAAGGCCCATGTACGGGAGGCTTGGTCTCCAGCTTCTCAGTAGTGAGAAACAGTGGCAACTCTAAGATGTGGGGCTTTGGAGCCGGGTGGTGGTGGCACACGCCTTTAATCCTAGCACTCAGGAGGCAGAGCCAGGCAGATCTCTGTGAGTTCGAGGCTAGCCTGGGCTACCAAGTGAGTTCCAGGAAAGGAGCAAAGCTACATAGAGAAACCCTGTCTCCAAAAACCAAAAAAAAAAAAAAAAAAAAAAAAAAAAAAAAAAAAAAAAAAAAAAAAAAAAAAAAGAGGTGGGGCTTTGGGACCTTCTAGGTCTTTGAAGGGATGCTCTTGGAGGGAATTCTGAGACCTTGTCTCTTGCTCTTTCACCCTCTTCTACTTTCTAGCTGTTAGGTGAACAGCTGCACCCCACCACGACATCTTCACTACCGTCTGCTGCCAACTGCCCACGCAGAAATTGTGAGCAAAGATAAACCTCCTTCATTATAAGCTGACTCTCTCGGGTATGTGTTTAAGTGAAAGGTGGCTGACTATCCTTTTAAGGCTCCTCCGGTCCAAATATCCATTTTCATTAGTCCAGAAAGACACACTCATATACATACGCAGAGTACTTGTATTAATACCCTGAAGTGTGCCAGACACTGTGTTGGGTGTTGGAGAATAGAGTGACAAAGAAGGAAAATATGGCTTCATAAACAAGCTGGGCCAGGGGGCCTTCCTGGGGCTGGGGAGATGGCTCTGTAGGTCGGAGCAGAGGCCATAGAGCCTGATGGCCTGAGTTCAATTCCCAGGACCCACACAGCAGAAGGAGAGAAGCAGCCCCCACAAATCGTCCTTAGTCCTCTGTAAGTCAAGGAGAAGGAAGTCAGGGACACACACAAGGGAAGTGATTCTCCAGCAGAGCCCAAACCTACCATTTAGATTCTCCAACCAAGTGTTTAGGGAAAACTAACTGTCGTTCGGTTGACTCGCCATACACAGTGTAGTCTTTCCTTCTAGCATCAGTAAGACATCAAAAAGCTGTGTAACTTCCTGCCATAGACAAGGGGACGCCCTGGGACTGAAGTGATGGTGTACTGGTTAAGAGCCCTTGCTTTTGCAGAGGACTCAGGTTCCATTCTCAGTATCCACAGGGTGGCTCACAACCTTCCATAACCCCATGTCCAGGGGACCCAACACCCTCTTCTGGCTTCCCGGGCACTGCAAGCATGTGGTGCACAGCCACTCACACACACACACACACACACACACACACACACACACACACACACACACGCAGTGACAGGCAGAGCAAACATTGTGCACACTCACAACCAGTCATTCGTGACTCTCTCTGCCTACACCACTGCTTTCTTTCCTTCTTGAAGAACAGTGTCCTCATTTACACGGTATAAATCTTTCGATGGCCAAAGGGCAGTCGTGAGGGAAAGCCCTAGACCACAGTTTTCAGCTCTCCCTCCAAGCTCGCCCACAGAAGCTGAAGGCTGTGGTGGGTTTGGCTCCAGGCATCATCTTTTTAATCTGTCCCTGCCACTTTTTCAGAGACCTCTCGCTTCCTGCCTCAGTGGAAGCCACAAACCACAGGCTCTTGCAAGGTCAATAAATTTAATTTCCTTTTTCGATAAGACCGCTAGAATGAGGAAATCCTTACATCGTGTTTGCACAGTTTGCAGTCTACGAGAGCTCATTTGCATAGCCCTTTCTTTCGATAATCTCGGTGAACTTCAATAGTCTGCATATGGAGGTTATGAATCACAGAGAGACTTACTCAGAGTAGAAGGGAGCGAGCAGAGTTGGTATAATTTCCTCATACATCATAGAACATTTGACAGTTTTTTAATGGTAGTCTGGGTGATATAGTGAATTGAACAGCTCACTCATTTACCCTTTGAAATAGGTTTTTCTTTTAAGTGTCGTCTGTGCCTTAGGATCTGGGCTTGGTACCAGAGATACAAAGATAGGTAAGCCATTGCCCCGAGGACGTTCAGAGTTGAGTGAGGGATGGGACAATAAATACACCATAACATTAAGATAATAATATTGGAGGCTAGAGGGGTGAGGAAGCAGTTAAGAGCACTGGCTGCCCTCCCAGAGGACCCAGGTTCAGTTCCCAGAACCCACATGGCAGTTCACAACCATCTGAAATTACAGTACCAGGGGATCCCACACCCTTTTCTGGCTTCTTTGGGCATCAGCCATGAACATGGTGCACAGACATACATTCAGACAAAACACTCATGCATATAAAATAAATTAATAAGTAAATTAAAAAAAACCTTAAAGATGATAGATTTAGACACAAAATACTCTAGACTGCAAGAGATTACTAAAGGGTTGATGAGAGCCATTGACATGTTTTCACAATTTATAAAAACCATGATAAAAGACAGAAAATGAAAAAGGGAGCTGAACTTTGTGGTACAAGCCTATAACTCTAGCACTCGAGAGGCAGAGGTATGAAGGTTGTCACAAGTTCAAGGTCACCCTAGTTCATATGGAAAACACTGTGTCAAACAAATAAGCAAATTAGTAATAATGATGATGGATAAAGAACAAACACATGGAAAATTGAAATAGTGTAATATTAATACACAAAAATACTCTAGTAGGCCAAGATAGTGGACCACAAAGAACATTATAACATAGGATAAATGTAAAATTCTGCACTCAGATACAAAACAAATGCACCCACTGAATGAAAATCCTGTCAGGGGTAGTAGCATAGATAAAAGGCTTACAGCTGATGCAGGTCCAACACAAGCTTAGAGAGTTATAACCTTTTTCATGCTAACAGGAAGGGTGTTCCATACAGAGGTGATTATTGTCCTCCACTAGAGTGGGGACAGTCTCATTTCTCCACTCCTCCACTGAAAGGCTGACAGTGGGAGCAGCCGTGCAAAGAGGCGTCACAGGTATGGTGAAGGACCCCCAGCTAGAAAATAAGAATGGTTTACAGAGCTGGAACTGTGTATAAAGACTAGAAATTCAGAGAGTATGGCAGCATTCTCCCCCAGATATTTGAAGACGTTTCATGTAGAGACCAAGGGATACGGCAAGGTTTCGTCAGTTTAGAACCCAGAGACAAATGGAACGGTTCCTAAGGCGCTTAGCTCTGCTTCCCCGGCAGACCCCAAGCTCCAGCGACAGCAGCACTGGTGTCACTAAGTACCTTAGTATTGTCCTCAGGAAAGACAGCCAAGTATCTGTGGTAAGAATGAATCCAGGAACATGGCTGTAAAGGACCTACCAGAGACTCAACTGCAAAAGGGTAGAGTTGGAGGACAATGAAACCAACTGATTTGGCTATTAATTAGAAATATTGATATAAACAGAGATATATGATTCAGATTTTTATTTCTGACCTTTTGTTCACCTTTTGACAAGGAACTTTTAATGTCCTTCAAGATATTTCTTCCAGAAAGACTTTACTACCGAGGTAAGTTGGCCTTAAAGGCTCTTGGATGGAATTCTAATTCCATATGAACTGTTGGACACCTGATCGATACACAGGGATGTAAGAGGAATGTAAGAAAGTGGAGATCGGATCTTGTTTGATCTTAGCCATAAGGAGGACTGGAATCCAGTCATTTGTAGAAATTAATGAAACTAGGGGAAATCTTGTTGAATGAAGTAAGTCAGCCACAGACAGGCTGTCACTTATTTTCTCTCATGCAGAAATCTTTTAAAATGTGATTATCTAAGAGAAGATGGACCATAGGACTGAGGGGGGGAGATGGCGGGGGGGGGGGGAGGACACAGGAGATGGAGACACATTATCAATGCATGATATATGCATGTATGGAAAGTCACTATAATACACACGAATTTGTACAATTTGTATGTGCCGATAAAACATTTTGCCACTCATAAGATAGAAAATACTGAGATTCATTAATATAATTAATAGATTAATTATGCAATCTGTTTTTCAAGGAGGTGGTTGAAAAATTCTCTAATTCCTCAAATTGATCCTCAAAAGAATTTAAGGAAGAGAATATTTAGAGCTATGTATAGTGACTCACACTTTTGATCCAGCATTTGGGAAGCTGAGACTGGAGGATTGATTGCCATGAGTTTAAAAAATCAGCTTGGCTACAATAATCAATTCCAGGCCAGCCTGGAGTGTAGAGAAAAATTCTGTCTCAGAAAAGACCCAAACCAAAGTCCTCCTTCCCCACCCCTCTATTTAGTATCAAAAAAACCCCACAAGGTTCCAAACTGGAGTTTTGAGTAACATAATTCCTTGGTGGGAAGAGTTAACTATCTTCCTGAAAAAGAAGATCCACCCAGAAAATGTGAATGCTTAAGTTTACTCATAGATTTAATCAACATATTCTTTGTCATATGTGTAAGGTGTAAGAAATATTGATGTCCAATGGCTTACAAAACCCACCTAAGCTGGGTGGTGATGTCACATGCCTTTAATTTCAGCACTCGGGAGATAGAGGCAGTGGATTTCTGAGTTCAAGCCCAGCCTAGTTTACAGAATGAGTTCCAGGACAGCCAGCCTACACAGAGAAATCCTGCCTATAGAAACAAACAAAAACAAACAAACAGCCGGGCGGTGGTGGCGCACGCCTTTAATCCCAGCACTCGGGAGGCAGAGGCAGGCGGATCTTTGTGAGTTCAAGGCCAGCCTGGGCTACCAAGTGAGTTCCAGGAAAGGCGCAAAGCTACACAGAGAAACCCTGTCTCGAAAAACCAAAAAAAAAAAAAAAAAATCGTAAACAAACAAAACCCATCTAGAATGCCTACTTTTATTTGTACTTACATTTTCTTAAAATCCTGATTGTCCTCTGTCTTCCAACCACCTAACACATCTCCCAGGATGTCTGTGTTTTCATGTTCAAGTATATGATTTTACTTATATAGTGTGCAGAGAAGCAAGCCATCATGTGGCTAACATAGAAAGTTACAGAGTTTCTCTCTTGTGTTATTTTTCTTCTTGACTTCTCCTCTCCCATGTGGAACTTGACCCGGTTTCCAATAGTCACAAACATATACTTGTTCTTTATTTCCTTTGCAAATACCTAAGAAAGAGCTGTATAAGAAACCATACCCCTCTCATCTCTGGTGTTGGAAATACTTAGGAGTCAGAGTGAAGTGTGGGTGCACATGTGTGTCTCACACTGTAAAGCAGGAGAGGCGTCTTCATATGCTTCAAATGCCTTTCAGAAATAGTCCCATTTTCTGTGACAGAGGATGCCTTAAGGTTTCCATCAGTGGTTTGCCAGCAATAGCACACAAGGTGTTAAACTCCATCTTAATTTTTATGCTTTGTTATGATCCAAGACGTGAATGTGCTCTCTTGACCTCGGATATCCATATGTTGTCTCTCCCGGTGAGGCTAAGAAATTACAAACACAGGTTGTACAGATGACATCTGAGTCTACCTAAAACAGGTATACTTGAGGAAATTTCCAGTTGTCTAACGAACTAGCCTTAATTAACCAGCTTTCTTATCTATGTAACCTCCATATTTCTAAGAGAAAAATGGGGGCAGGGAAACCTACTGGTTTAGATGTTGATAAAGGAAGAAGGAATTCAAAATCAGGGCCAAGGAAATAGAGTACACAAAATGAATTCTGGGAATGAGGGGGGTGGTGGTAAATGTCTTTTCACAAAAGCAGCACGTAAACTAGAAGATAAAGGCAGACAAATCTAAAAGTTAAAGCATAAACCGGGCATGGCGGTGCACACCTTTAATCCCAGTACTTAGGAGGCAGAGGCAGGTGGATGTCTGTGAGTTTGAGTCCGGTTAATATAGAAAGTTCCAGGACAGCTATGGCTACATAAGAGACTTGTCTCAAAAACCAATAAATAAGTAAATGTAAAAATTAAAGCATAGCCGGGCGGTGGTGGCACATGCCTTTAATCCCAGCACTTGGGAGGCAGAGCCAGGCGGATCTCTGTGAGTTCGAGGCCAGCCTGGGCTACCAAGTGAGTTCCAGGAAAGGCGCAAAGCTACACAGAGAAACCCTATCTTGAAAAACCAAAAAAAAAAAAAAATAAAAAAAAAAATAAAAAATAAAAAATAAAAAAATTAAAGTATAGTCACATTCTTTTTGTTGTTGTTGTTGTTTTGATTTTGATTTTTCAAGACAAGATTTCTTTGTGTAGCCCTGGCTGTCCTGGAACTTGCTCTGAAGACCAGGCTGGTCTCAACCAAGATATTCCTGCCTCTGACTCCCAAGTGCCTGCACATACTTAGCCATATTCTTACCAACAAGATAAGTACTGATCAGCCCTAGAGGATATTTTTACAGATCATCCCCAACCCCTCAGTCTCCCTCTGAGTGTGTGTGTGTGTGTGTGTGTGTGTGTGTGTGTGTGTGTTTCATAAATGAAATCATACTGCATTTGCTTTTATAGTTAATGAATGCTATCTTTTCATATTAAGACACTTTCAAATTTTATATAAAACAACTGGATTAATTCAAGTTCCCAAGTGACTTCAAAATATCCTTTATAGGGACTAACCCTTTGACATCTGATTGAATCTGAATATACAAAGAAAATGTCATCCTCAGTCCTGACCCTTTTGCCACTTAAACAAGAGTGATCTACTACTCAGTCTAAAGGAATGCCTTTAGTTTTCTTCCTTGCTTCAATAAATCTTTCCAGGCCAAACAAAGAAGTCAAAGGTTCTTGTATCTCATATTCTGTCTATCTTGACTTGTTGTATCTGGGTTACTTTGAGCATAGTATTTTCTTACTGCATTCATGCATACCAATATGTTGATTCGTTATGTGCCCTGAGTGCCTCTTTTAGCCCCCATACTTCATTGAAGTTTGACTAGGTACAAATAGCCTCAAAATAGTTTCCCCTCACAGCTTAGAATTCAATATTGGCCACCTTCTGGAGCTCCATGCTGCTGCTACTAGCCTGTTCCTATCCAGTAACCTTAGAGCCACACAGACTTCCCTCAGGCTGGAGGGCTTCCATGGCTCTGCCTTCCCACATGAGCTGTTGAGAAGGCTCAGATTTATCTAAAAGCATTGCTTTTCTTGGCTCCCAACTCCCTCACCTGTATCCTTCCCAGATAGATTTCCAATATTCTTTGGAAGTTAGAAGTCACCTCGCTTACCCTATTTCTAACTAGGGAAAGTTCCATCCACCTCAGCTGTCCTGAATCCAGAGTGTTCTGGGGACTTCCTGCAGAGGTTAGCCTTTGCCTCTGGGGTTAGGGCTTCTGTCAGTTCTGTAAGATCCCCCACTTACCATGCATTTCTATAGACTGCTGTCTTATTGATGAATTTTAATCTTGTTTTTTTTAATTGATAATGACTTGAAAGCCAATTTAAAAAATCATTTCAAAGGGACCTTTGCAGACAACAAAGAAAGTTCAGAGTGAATGTATATTGTCTGACATGAGACCGCTATGGGACCTCAGGAGCATGGGAATTAGCAAAACCTTTCCTTAGTCAAGTTTCGAACGGCAGAGTCCTCCTCTGTCCAACTGGGAGAGCTGTGGTGGTTTGGGTATGAATGATCTCCCCAGAGGTTCACATACTTAAAAGCATAGGGAGTGGCCCTATTTGAAAAGGTTAGGAGGTGTTGCCTTGTTGAAGGGGGTGAGCTTTGAGGTTTCCAGAGGCCAAGTCAGCCCCAGTGTGTCTTTCTCTTCCTGCTGCCTGTGCATCCAGATATGAACTCTCCAGCACCATGTCTGCCTGCATGCCACCACGCTCCCCGCCATGATCATGGGTTCAACCTCTGAAACTGTAAGCAAGCCCCAGTTAAATGCTTTCTTTTGTAAGAATTGCCACAGTCCTTGTGTCTCTTCATGGCAATAGAACACTGACTAAGATAGAGTGGTTGACCATTTATACAAGAACTAGCAACAACAGCTTTCTTCTCCAGGATGAGAGCAGCCTGAGATTGCCCCCTACAGAGCCATTCTGCAAAGACTAGCCAACCCCTCCCCTTGTACTGTACATAATAAACATTCCAAGGTTCTGAGTTGTTGCTGCGGTTGGTGCAACTCCATCAGAGTGGGCACATCCCGCTTGGCCACAGCTTTCCTGTATCCACGAGTCTGTCATTGTATCTGCCCTTCATTCAGCTCTACATTGCCCCAGTCAGATTTCCAGACCCAACCACACAGACCAAGATGGTGGGCATATGTTTGTAGAAATGTAAGGCCTTGGCAAATGACAAATATAAAACAAAGCACATACATTCACACAGAATTAGTTGCATGATCTTAAGGCTATACCATGAGGTAGGAAAATGCTTGTGTTTAGTATTTCTTTTACAATATGCCTAGTTTGGGACTAGGGAGATTGCTCAGCAGTTAAGAGCACTGGGTTGTTGCTGGAGGGCTTCTCTCCAGGTTCCCCAAGCCCCGCAGTCCCACAATCCACTTATAAAATAATCACTCAGAAGCTTATATCACTTATAAACTGTATGGCTGTGGCAGGCTCCTTGCTAACTGTTCTTTTATCTTAAATTAACCCATTTTTATAAATCTATACCTTGCCACGTGGCTGGTGGCTTACCAGAGTCTTTACATGCTGCTTGTCCTGGCGGTAGCTGCAGTGTCTCTCCCCCAGCCTTCCGCTTCCCAGAATCCTCCTCTCTCCTTGTCCCACCTACTTCCTGCCTGACAACCTACTTCCTGCCTGGTCACTGGCCATCAGTGTTTTATTTATATAGAGCAATATCCACAGCACTGGGTGCTTTTTCAGAAGACCGAGGTTCAATTCCAGTACTCTCCTGGCAGCTCATAACCATCTGTAACTCCAGTTCCAGGAGATCTGATGCCCTCTCCTGGCCTCTGTGAGCACTGTGGCACGTGCACAATAACACAGACATGCAAGCAAAACAGCTACACGTAAAATAAAATGAATCTCTTAAAAAACAATAAGCATAGTTTGCTCTTGTAACTATAAAGAAAATAAGATATATGTGTGTGTAGGAGTGTTTGTGGGCCAAGCATATGCTTGCTTTTGAAGTGTGTACTTGGTTTCTCTGTGTAGCTTTGTGCCTTTCCCCGAACTCACTTGGTAGCCCAGGCTGGCCTCAAACTCACAGAGATCCACCTGCCTCTGTCTCCCGAGTACTGGGATTAAAAGCGTGCGCCACCACCGCCCGGTGAAGTGTGTACTTTTAAAAGAACTGAATGATGGGCTCTGCTGTGTGTTGATAGACTGCAAAGGTGTAAATGGCACCATAAAAGGAGGTTTTCAGCGAGTTTTATCACTATTCTCCTCTTCCTTCAATGACAAACCTTTACTAAGAATACAAAATGTTGAGACTGGAGAGATGGCTTAATGGTTAAGATCAGCAGCTTCTCTTCCAGAAAAGACCTGGGTTCAATTCCCACCTCCCACATGGCAGCTATCCATGCAGGCAAAAATATCAATGTACATAATAAAAGCAAATGTAAAAAAATAAAAAAGAATACATAATGTTTACTGAGCACTTATGATGTGCAGAGCTGGAAGAGCTAACCCAAGGGGTCTGCCCCAGCTGAGATAGACTTTTTGTGGGGACAGTAACAAAAGGCTGCCTCTGTATCAGATTCTCCAACGAGGGCCAGTTTGCTTTTGTACTAGAGGCTCCCCAAGAGACCTGATAAATTCTGGGCCTTGTTCCAGGTGTTCTAATCTCTGAAACTATAAATGTCACGTCACCCAATTTAATCGGATTCCAAAAGGGCTTCTTGGCACAAAAATATGGGAACTACCGTGGCAGGTCAACTACAAAGACAAAACAGTTCATCGATCAAGGCTTCAGATGAATCTAAAATTTGCTATAAGAAAAATGTGATGAATCCAGTACTGCTTAAAAGTCTCTGAAGCAGCAGCAAATAATGACAGCGGTGAGTTAAGTGCCTCTTCCACGTGGACGGCTTCTTCCTGCTTGTGATTTCAAAGCAAGCGCCTCAGGTCCAGAGGGAGATGCTGCGCTCTGCTGAGGAGAGGTTTATGGGGCTGTTATGGCGCCTAGGATGTTCCTACTCTGCTCACCATTTGAATCTTCAGACTTCCAGAGCCGTAGAAACTGGAGGCCTTTTGAAAGGAGCTTTGCTTTATCCTATCACACAAGTGACCAACGTCGCATTGTTGGCGATGATTTTGAATCGGTGTCATGAATCCTACTTGCTGCCCTTCACCCCCGGACAGATCTGCAAAAGTCCTTCCATGAAAATTTCCTCCTTGTTTCCCATGTTTCTATGTTCTTTCTTCATCCTAAAATAATCCATGTAACTAGAAAAACTGTTTCTCCTTCAAAAAATTTTTATAAATTATTTTGTGTATCAGACAGAAATTTTTGCTGTGCTTTGTTTAAGATGAAACTGTAATACACACCTATAGACTCATGCTTCTATTGAAGACTTCAAATTTGTTGTGCAATTGACCATTTTCTTATTTTTGGTTCATCTTAAAGCAGTCAGATATTACCATTTCATTCTTACATATGCTAAAATATGAGCCATGTGCTATGAAGTCACATTACTATGATACCTAACCAAAATTTTCTTGGTATCTCCTGAAACTCAGGCAATGTTGCAAATATCCATTATTGTCTCAAAAGTATCTGTTAGAAATCAATATTTAAATACAAAATACACACATTACTTGGTGGCTGCCTCTTTGAAGTATCTTAATACTCTTTCCCCTCTTAAGCCATTGACTTACTGAAAATATCAAGTCAACTCTAATGTTGACTACTACAATAGTCTTTTAATCCACTAAATTTAGAGTAAAGGTACCTACTCTGACATCATAAGAGATGTCCTCTGAAGCAGGTTGAGCCTGTATTAGCAACACCTTATTGATGAGGGGAAAAAAACAGAGACACATATCTTTGAGTGATACCTATGATCTAAAATGGAATCAAGTATGATTCGTTATTTAGTTACATAAATTTTCTTACCTTTTGGGGAATATGTGAAAGAAGAAGCATGTTGGAATGGGGTTTCAAAAAGTGTGTTTGTCTATTTTGCTTTGTAAATCATTTGTTGGATAGACTCATTGTACTTTCAACATCAACAAGTGTGGGTCTGTCTCAATGTAATATTCTTAGCGCCTGGCAGAGCCTGGCACAGCTTAACGCTCACAGGATATCTGTTGAACGAATGAGTGAATAAATGAACATGTGTTGTGTTTCCCCAAAGTGTGACAAAGCCTTGGGTTTGAATAGCACCTCAGGCTTTACAGATCTCCTGTGTATAGGCTCTCATTTGATCATGCAACAACCACATAAGACAAACACTGTAATCTCCATTTAACAGACAAGCAAACAAGATGGAAGTCATTATTCAAGCATGTGTTAGGCATAAATAAAAGTGAGACTAGGTCCCGGGGTGTTTTCTTTTCATCAGCTGTCTGACTCTTTACACAACTTCATGCACTGTGTTAGGGCAGGCGCGCACAGTCCTTTATAACTTGCAAATTCCCTTAGATCATTTGATCTCTTCGGTAACCAATCAAATTAAGAGTAATCATCTCAATTTTATAGATGAAGAAACTAGACTTAAGCACTATGATTATGAAGATAGAAAGTCTAACAACACCAGATTTTTATTTCAAATTCTTTTGCTTTCTACCATACAGTGTTTTTCCCCCTATTCCAACTCTTTGTGTTCCTGCTTTACTCTATAATATAGATCCAGCTCTTTTGTCTTTCTCACCTCCCTAAGTGTGCTCATGTCTAGCTAGGTAGACATGTCACAGCTTGTAGACATGTTCATATACTGTACTTTCCTCTCATTTGTCTAATTCCAGACTAGTTCCTATCACTTCAGTTTCTCCTTCATCTGTTTCTATTCGCAGAAGTAGATGACGCCTACACACACAGCGTTGACTGGCCAAGTGCTTTGCTAGTCTGTGTTTTGGATGCCTCTCTGTCTAACAGGAACTGAGGAGTAACTGAACTACAGACCTTGCTATTGCTCTGCTGTGAGTTATAATGCAGGTGAGTGGCTGTTTGAAAGGCTGATATAAAATATTTTTTTATATTTTTTGAACCAAATAAGAAAACATAAAAAAAGCTGTTAATAAATGGATTTCTTGAGTTTTATCGTGAACTCAGACCTCAGTGACAGGAAAACACAAGACTTGCATATCTACCCCCACCACACCTTTGGAAAGATACTTTGAAACATTTGGAAGATTTGTATTGGAGGAAGGATTGGCATGGCATGTGGGAGCATTTTTATTATGCACATTCTTTTATGGGTTGTGGGTAGATATTTTCAATGTGCTGTTTTCCTAAGTTTTATGGAGTTCTTGGACCTTGTGGATATAAACATCTGGGAATAAATAGCTGGATGTGAAAAAAAAACTATATGCTATTTTTCCTGAGGAGAAGTACTTGTGTTACGTTAAAATATAATAAATTATCCACAACGGAAAGAATAACTTGATAAGTATACTAACAGCACACGAGCCAAATAAATGAAAATATTTTTAAATGAGAGCCTTCTATTGACTGAATGTGAACACCTCATTGTGCTTTATCGATTTATAAGTGATCAGATCACCCAGATGCTGGTCTTCATGAATGCCCACAGGAGCCTTGTGAGGGAGACTGATAGAGAAGGATTGAAAAGGTTCTGCCCTTGAGGTACTTCTAGAGTTAAGCTGGGATGGTAAATGAAATTTAATTTCATGGCGGTTACCTTTGGAGGGGAGAAAAATCAGTGTGTCCACAGTGAATTCTTCTTTGAAAGTCTTCCTGGTTCTTTTCTTCCCAAGCCCTTGAAACTGATTAAATGGCTCTAGAGCATTTTCCATTGCTGTGTCCTTTCATTAGCCTTGCTTTCTTTCTATATCTGTTCCCCACCTCAGCATGTAGCCACCTCTTACGTATGCCGCTGCAGAGCCCACATAACCTGGCAGTGTGCGGGTCTGCTCTGTTCAGCTGACCTCATTTCTATGCCCATTCGCATTGAGTATGGTATGGATAGTAATCTTTCTCTTTGGCTTCCTGGTAGGACATTCCCTCTGGCATGGCTTTGCAAACTTTCCTGAGAAAAGCATTGCTCGTGGCTGCACTTTGTCTGAGACAGGCTTTGTGAAACCCGTGAGTGTGCATCTGGAAAGCAAGAGTTAACTCTGTCCTTGGTGGCTGCAGCCTTAACAGAACTGTCATCATATAATAGACCCCCATATAACAGAAGCTCAGATACTCATGGGAGAGTTGGGAGTATGTTTTATGCAGCTTTGATTTTACTCTGCTGATTGAAATTGATCCAAGCTGAGAAACGTAAGAGGTGACAGAGGAAGAGAAAAGAGGCGGAGGAAGTGAGAGCAAAGGAGGACAGGAACACATGTGCATGCTCAAAACCCTAATAAGATTGGGTGAGAGCCATTGAGTACCTGGCCCACTACAATTGCAAAGTCTGCTTTCACCATCAGGAGTGGGGTTTGCCATCTGGAAGTGATTTCGTTCTGTGATTACCTTTGGACTGCAATGCTTGTTGGTTCTTTACTAACAAGCACAGACCCAGAGCAAGCCTTTCATGCTAACAAGCAAACAAGCCATCAGTCTGCAGATTCCAAAACCAGAGGCAGGAGGCGGATGTGAAGTGGGTCAAAATTCTGCAGCTTCTCAGGGGGAAAGAAGTTCAGAGGGGGGTGAGCTTTATCCTCCTAAACCCCTTTTCACAGCGCATGGAAATGAACAATTATTCCATATATCATATGTCCACTCATTATGGAATGCAACTAACACTGCCCTCAGGCAAGCCTCGAGACTCTTAAATCTGCTCATCTTCCACCAGAGCAGCTGGAGCTTCCGATCCCAGTGAGAAAACCCAAGACCACAGTCCCTTTCTCTGTGTGGCCTTCCTCAGAATGGACCAAAGGGCCCAGGCAGCCCTCCCTGGCCATCCATAGTCTCAAAACATCCATTCAAAATGTGGACAAGAGCTGGAGACGAAGGGCTGTCATCCCAGCTCTTGGAGGCCAAGCAGGAAGATTTTGAGACTGAGGCCAACCTGGAAGACATAGTGAGACTGTGTAAAAAAAAACAAAAAACAAAAAACAAAAAACAAACAAACCAACAGTAGGTGGGAAAGAACTAAGATGCTATGGGGGAGGGTGGTTTTGTTTTTCCCCCACGGTGGAATGTTTTATCCCTCAAAACTTCCCTTGATAATCTCTATAAATTTTAAGTCAATGTTTAAATGCTTACAAAATAGATTTTTTTCTCCTAAAATATTTGTCACATTTTAAGTACCAAGTGAAACATATTGATTCAGATTTATGATCCACGTTTAAATATGTCCCTGTATCTTACTCCTAGATGACCCCATCTGTACATCCTAATTAACCTACGAACAGCACTCTTGGAATAGAAGCAACACAGCTATAAAACAAGAATTGAGGATCAGCAACACTACAAATACTCTTTGCGTATTTTCACTTAAAAGGACAGAAACATATTCCGTAGACATTGAATTACGAAGTATGAGTCTAGTTTGGTTTCAAGATGAAAGCGTGTCCTTCAAGAACAATTAGTGAGTGACCCTGTCAACTTTTGAGCATTTATTTGATGCTAAATATCTCTTGTTACAGTCAGAAGTTTTATTATTAAGAGATTTTCTATTCATTTTACATACCAACCACAGATTCCCTTCTCCTCCCTCCTCCCACCCCCCCCAGCCTTCCTCCTAGCCCATCCCCCATTCCCACCTCCTCCAAGGTAAGGTCTCCCATGGGGAGCCAGCAGAGCATGGTACATTCAGTTGAGGCAGGTTCAAGTCCCTCCTCCCTGCACCATGGTTGCGCAAAAAGTCTCACCATAGGCACTAGGCTCTAAGAAGCTGGCTCATGCACCAGGGACGGGTCCTGAGCCCACTGCCTGGGGGCTCCCTAAACAGTTCAAGCTAAAAAACTGTCTTGCCTATCCAGAGGGCCTACTCCAGGACCATGGGGGCTCCCCAGCTATTGGTCCACAGTTCATGCATTTCCACTAGTTTGACTGGTTATCTCTGTACATTTTCCCATCATGATCTCAATGTCCCTTGCTCCTAGAATTCCTCTTCTCTCTCATCGATTGGACTCCTGGAGCTCAGCCTGACACCCCGCCGTGGATCTCTGCATCTGCTTCCATCAGTCACTGGATGGGGGCTCTATGATGACAGTTAGGGTATTCAGCCATCTGATCACCAGAATAGGTCAGTTCAGGTACCCTCTCAACTACTGCCTATAGTCTAAGGTGGGGACATCCTTGTGGATTCCTGGGAACTTCCCTAGCACTCTATTTCTCCCTATTCCCATGATGTCTTCATTTATCAGGGTATCTCTTTCCTTGCTCTCCCACTTTGTTCCTTTTCCAACTCGAACCTCCCATTACCCTATGTTCTCATCCCCCATCCCTTGCCCTCGATTAACTCCCCCCTTACTCCCAGTTTGCTCATGTAGATCTCATCTATTTCTCCTTTGCTGGGTGATCCATGCACCCCTCTTCAGATCTTGTCAGCTAGCTTCTCCTGAGTTGTGGGTTATTGTCTGGTTATCCTTTGCTTTACTTCTAGTATTCACTTATGAGTGAGTACATATCATGTTTGTCCTTCTGAGTCTGGGTTACCTCACTCAGGATGATATTTTCTAGTTCCACTCATTTGCCTGCACATTTCATGATGTCATTGTTTTTCTCTGCTGAGTAGTATTCCGTTGTGTATATGTGCCACATTTTCTTAATCCATTCTTTAGTTGAGAAATATCTAGGTTGTTTCCAGGTTCTGGCTATTATGAATAATGCTGTTAAGAACAATACTGAACTTCATATGGAAAAACAAAAAACCCAGGATAGCTAAAAGAATCCTGTACAATAAAGCAACCTCTAGAGGCATCACAATCCCTGACTTCAAGCTCTACTATAGAGCTACAGTAATAAAAACAGCTTGATATTGGCATAAACACAGACATGTGGACCAATGGAATCAAATTGAAGACCCTGACATTAATCAGCACACTAATGAATACCTGATTTTTGACAAAGAAGCCAAAACTGTACAATGGAAAACAGAAAGCATCTTCAACAAATGGTGCTGGCATAACTGGATGTTAGCATGTAGAAGATTGCAAATAGATGTATATCTGTTGCCATGCACAAAACTCAAGTCCAAGAGGTCTTTCCTCAACATCAACCCAGTTACACTGAACTTGGTAGAGGAGAAAGTAGGAAATACTCTTAAACACATTGGCACAGGAGAACACTTCCTAAATATAACACCAGTAGCACAGACACTGACAGCAACAATTAATAAATGGGACCTCTTGAAACTGAGAAGGTTTTGTAGGACAAAGGACATGGTCAATAAGACAAAACGACAGCCTACAGAATGGGAAAAGATCTTCACCAACTCCACATCTGACAGAGGGCTGATCTCCAAAACATGTAAAGACCTCAAGAAACTAGACATCAAAATACCTAACAATCCAATTTAAAAATGGGCTACAGAGCTAAACAGAGAATTCTCAAAAGAAGAATCTCAAATGGCTGAAAGACATTTAAGGAATTGTTCAACATCCTTAGTCATCAGGGAAATGCAAATCAAAATGACTCTGAGATACCATCTTACACCTGTCAGAATGGCTAAGATCAAAAACACTGAAGACAGTTTATGTTGGAGAGGATGTGGAGCAAGGAGAACACTCCTCCACTGTTGGTGGGAGAACAAATTTGTATAGCCACTTTGGAAATCAGTATGGCGGTTTCTCAGAAAATTGGGAATCAATCTTCCTCAAGACCCAGCTATACCATTCTTGCGCATATACCCAAGGAATGCTCAATCATACCACAAGGACACGTGGTCAGATGTTTTAAAACACAACCTCATTCTAATAGTCCTGATTGTAGTTTTATTATTTTACTTATTTATTTTTTGGCTTTTTGAGATGGAGTTTTTATACTATAGTCCCTGCTGTCCTAGAACTCACTATATAGAACAGGCTGGCCTTGAATTCACAGGGATCCACCTACCTCTACCACCTGATTGTTGGGGTGGATTGTAGTTTTAAATGCAAAAGAAGAAAAGACTTTATTTTGTCTGATAGCACAGAATTTCCAAGTCTATGGAGTGAAACCGAGGGGTTACTTGAAGATATCCTACAGTTGTTAACTAGTCACTTGTGAAGAGGTCTAATAGTTAGTTAGTTTTTTGAGACAGGGTTTCCCTATGTAGTCCTGGTTATCCTGGAACTCATCTCTGTAGACCAGGTTGGCCTTGAACTCAGAGATCTACCTACATCTGCCTCCTGAGTGCTGGGATTAAAGGTGTGTGAACCATCATCATCATCATCACCACCACCATCCAGCTGGAATCTGATGTTTAATGCAGTATAGATTATCTCCACCAATTTCCAGAGCACAGTTTTTTCAGGAGTGGAAATTTTAGACTTGCTAGATAAAGAATATATATCACTGAGTACTCAATCATCCTGCCACTCACAGGCACTAAGCCACAGTAGTGTCCTTATTCTAGAATGTTGTCTATCTTACTGTAGACACTAAGCTTCAGGTGCCTAAATATCCCTATTTTAGGCAGAGAACTTCACTAATGCCTACTCACATAAGTGGGAACACTTATAGCTGGACACATGGGTCATCATCAATCAGACAGCTTCACCATAGCCACAGAAAAAGAAATATGTTATACACTTATTACCTTTAATATACTCCTAATATGGTCAAACTACTGTTTTATACTACTGAAAGCTTAAGTAGCTATTTTACACACACACACACACACACACACACACACACACACACACACAGAGTAAAAAAATAAACAAATAAACAAAAAGCTAGGATTGTTAGCATGCATTGGTAATGTGTGTGTGTGTGTGTGTGTGTGTGTGTGTGTGTGTGTGTGTGTGTGTGTTTGTGTATGTATGTATGTAGTCAGGCAGATTCTCAGGGTACTCTGGCCTTGCCTAATTGAAAGTTCCAAACCAATGGAGACTGAAAAGTTGACTCAAAACTTAGGAGTGCATACTGCTTTTGTACAGGACATGAATTTGGCCTCTAGCACAATTGCCTGAATAGAGAGATGATGAAAAAGAATGATGTATTTCAGCAGTAGCCCACAAGGCCTTGAGGCCTAGCAACAGTCAGGAAAGTCAGTGTGGAAGTGGATCCACCTTCAGCACTGAGATGTTTACAGGCCTGACGATCTCCTTGACTTTATCCATGAAAGACTCTAAGCGAGGGCAACTTGCTAAATGACCTCGGGATTTTTGACAATCAGAAATTAATATAATAACTTCTGTTTGTTTTTTAAATCCAAATTGAATTTCAAGGTAGTTTTTTTCCCCCACATCATAGATAACTAAGGTACTTGTGTAGGTTAAAAGAGGATTAAAGCCTGACCCTGGAGTAACCTCAGGAATATCTGGCAAGAAGCTGAGTGAAATATGTCTTCCTTGGGCTCTTTCAGTTACTGGCCCCAGGTTTGCTGGAGGTGGGTCATAGGCTCAGAAGCAGCCTAGTGTATCATTGTTAATGTGGATTTCTCAGCTTTTTCCTACTCCACTAACCATATTGTGATTGTATTAGTTGATCCAGAGAAAAGTGGAATATTATACTAAATGTCAGTGAACAAAGAGCCAGGCCTAAGACAGAGCCTATCTTCAAGAAATGGTATACAGCTTCTGCTTTTAGGTGTGATGGCTGATCCATCAAATAACCACACATGTGAGTCATCTATCCAGAAGTCAAGCAGTCACATGCCTCTGCATGCTGTGGCAGGATCCTCAGACATCAACATAGACCCTGACTGCAGCCAAGCCATGGACCCAGACTTGGCCCTGGCCACAGCTTGGGCCCCGATGATGCCACAGTGGCAGTGCATGTCACTCAGGTCTGTATGGGCCCAGCAGCCACACAGCCCTTGGACACCAACCTGGCTGCAGGTGGTGGCCCAGATCCTGGGCATCTGTGTGCCTTTTGGTAGTAACAGGGGCCACAGACATCAACACAGACTCAGGCTATGGTAGGACCATGGGCCCAGACATGGTCCTTAGCAACTGGCCTGGGGCCCAAATGTCATCATGGCCCTTGTTTGATTGCAGATCACCTAGATCAGCATGGCCCCAGTGGCAATGTGGCTCTCAAATGCCAACATGTTCCCAGGTGGCAGCCCAGACCCTAGGCGCCCGCTCTGTCTTCAATGGCAACAGGAACTATGAACATGGCTACAGTAGAGCCACAGACCCAGACATGGCCCTGGGTCACAGTTTGGGTCCAGAGGATACCATGGCCCCAAGTGGTCTCAAAGACCAACATGGCCTCAAGTGTTGGCCCAGACTGCAGGCCTCTACATGGCCCTTGGCGGCAACAGAAGCCACTGACATCAATCCAGAGCCCAGCCACAGTAAGGCCATGGACCCAGACATGGGCCCCAGCACAATCCGAGCCCAGACATCACCATGGTCCTGGGTGGCAGCACAGGCCTCCTTGTCTCAGGTGGTAGGGCATGTCTCTTAGATCCTCATGGCCCCCGTGGGGGCACATCCTTCAGACAGTGACATGGTCACAGGTAGTGACCCAGACTCTGGGCGTCTCCAGGGCCCTTGGTGGTAACAGGAGCCACAGACATCAGCACAGATCACCATCACTGAGTCAGGGCCATGGACCAAGACATGGCCCTTTCAGCAGCCCAGACCTGGACATCACCATGGCTACTGGTGGCAAACAGGCCACCCATGTCAGCCTGTTTCTCACCATCCTCACCTCTTCAGCTCCGTCTCTCTGCCTAGCACATAAAAATCATTCCACCTCTCTCTCTCCCATTGCCCTGCCCTGTACTCACTTACCATAATGGTGCCCAACAGCTCAGTGCCAGGGCTTCTGGTTGATTTCTGCCCTGCTAGGCCAAGAGGCCTGGGGTGGAGCTAGGTTGGCTTCTACATGGCCCCACCTGGGCTTGGAAGCGCCAAGCAGCTCGTGCCTTGGGGGCAGAGCTGTGGCTGAGAAGTCCATTCTTTTTTTTTTTTTTTTTTTTTTTTTTTTGGTTTTTCCAGACAGGGTTTCTCTGTGTAGCTTTGTGCCTTTCCTGGAACTCACTTGATAGCCCAGGCTGGCTTCGAACTCACAGAGATCCGCCTGCCTCCGCCTCCCGAGTGCTGGGATTAAAGGCGTGCGCCACCACTGCCCGGCTCTTAATGCATAGACGAACATCTTTAAAATCCCCTCTCACAGTGTCATCTATTGTCAGAGTCTCTTCACTATAGCACGCCGCTAATTCCCCCAGCCTCTCAATGCAGGACCCAGCTCTGGACCCTGCCACCCCATCTCTACTGTCCTTGTTCCTCTTTCCCGTGTACACTGTCTCACCCAGACCCACAGACTAGCAGGCTGGAAGCACACAAATGGCACATAGGCTGTTTCGTTTGGCTTCCCAATAACTGAAGAATTTTGTACCGATCTGGTGCTTGGTGGTGGTACAACACTTAAGTGCAAGGTCCTGGTTTTGATGGTTGACATAAAAAAAAAAGATTTGACACAAAAATCTCAAATTAGGAGTCGACTTTGAAAACAGTTAGATCTGGCCACACTGAACCTATTATTTTCCCCCTGGTAACAGTGAGTAGGGTTGAGGTGAGTTTGGCCCTTTGACCTTTCTTTGGAGTCGAAGGTTTCAATCCTCCACTGCTTCCACACTGTCCCTTTAACCAATGCCGCTCTTGCCCCCTGGTCCTTTGCCAGGACTTCGTCTGTGAGTTCTTTCTAGCCTCGGTCCTTGCGCCCCATGCTGTGCCCAAGTTGGAAGGGACAGAGTGTGCCAAGCAGACAGTGCCGGGATATTTTTAGAGGAGTTAAGTGGAAAGAGGAAAAGGGACAGCGGAGACACGGCATAAAAATCGCTGTCGCTATCACATCTAGAATTCCCCGTCTGATAAAATTCATGAAGCAGAAGTACAAATTCCTGCTCTTCTCCCTACGAAGCTTACTTGCTGTGATTACAAAGCCCGAGTCACAGCAGCCTGGGCTGAGGCCAGAGTAGGAAAAGCAGCAGGGGACTTCTGTGCCCAGGTCAATACTGTTAAGGGGCCTGAGAGATGCTTTGTGTGCCACAGAAGCCTGAAGAGTGCAGTCAGGGTGGTGAGGGGGGGCCCTGGATCTGTGGAGTGTCCCGGCTCCCGCTGTTTTGAGAAGGAAACCCGGAATGAGCCGATGGGTTTGCTCTGGCAACAAGATGAGGCACCGACTTAGGAAAGGAAGACCAAGGTTTATTATGATTGGGTAAAACCCCCTAATTGCCACTTTGGAGAGAGCTCAGTTTTAATATTCGTATTCTGTAGCCAAGGGCCTCTCTTCCTACAAAAGCACTGCAGCTAATTAGTGGCTGGGCATCTTGGAAGAAACAGAGATTTGTTTTATTTTTAGTAAAAGCAGCTTGGAACTTTCCCGACTTCTGCCTGTTTTCGTTTCTTCTGGCTACCAGTGGATGGTAAAGGGAATGAGCAGGGCTGAAGTGCTCACTGCCCGTTAGCCTTTGCCAGGGGCCTGTTTTGTTCCTGGGGGGCGGGGGAAGCATGACTTCTTCCTCTTTCCAGTTAGCCCCACCTAACGGACTCAACACAAGAGCCAGGTTCCAATGACGGTCTCCATGAGAAACTCAGAGCTTTTTCCTTGGAGGAAAAAATACCAAGATGAACACGAGGAGCTGCATTTGTCCTTTTGAAGAGAGGCTGGAGGTGCAGGAAAGTTCGAGGCTCACAGCTACTCACTAGATGTCTTTACTTTGTCCCCACACTAACTGACCACATCCTGGACCCCGGGGAGCTCACCTGCATGGACCACATCAATGCGCTCCATGTCCTGTTGTTTCCCTTTGGGTTAGGTCAGCGCTCCATGTCCTGTGGTTTCCCTTTGGGTTAGGTCAGTGCAGTACTCTGGTAGGAGACTGGAGGAGTGGTGGTAGTATTCATGTCCTGGATTTCATGCAAGAGACCCTCTTCAGAGTTGGGGATGTAGCTCAGTTGCAGAATGCTTGTTCACCGTGCCCCAGGTCCTGTGTTTGATTTCCTGTACTGGGAAACAAGACCTACATGCTCAATGTAGATTCTAGTAGCCATCCATGCCTTCCCTCTTCTCCTTGGTTGGTACATAAATGGAGTTCTACTAGAATCAACCTCTCTACCTTGTGGATAGATGATGATTAAACTTTCCCCAGATTATCCTGATTTGATTGTGCCATCTGTTCCCTGCAAGGAAACAGATTTCTGCTAGAACCTTGCCTGGCATAGTGATGCCACCTACCATAACTAGGTCTTCTGGAGCAAGGCTTCCTTTCCTCAGTGTAAGGAAGCATCAGCCAAGATGAATCCTGTGTGCAGAGAAGGGCCATTCTCTCACCAGCACCAGGGATGGTGGTTCCCAGAGATGACTGGTAGAGCTGAGTGGCCCCAGGGCCCTTCCTTCTTGCAGGACACACCTTCTCTGGATGAAGGGAGAGCCATTTAAGGACTGTACAAGAAACCTTTTGATGTACAGACACATGTTCCTCCCACAGCCTCAGTGCAAGGCCTATGCTGGCTTCTATGGGTGACTAAGAGATTCAGACGTGACTCAGTGCAGAGCCTTGCAAAAGGATGCATCCTCACTCTCACCTCTGCTTTCCTTCTTATCAAGCTAGAGGAAAGCCTTTGTCTTTTGGAACACACTTTCCTCCCTCAGGAATTTCAGGCTGGGTCCCGTGTGCTTCCCAGTAAATCTCCAAAGGCAAAGTTACACGTATGTGGACTTCCTCCCGGGTTCCTCATGCCCTGTCGAAGAAAGGATGGCGGCGAAAGAGTGTGAAGCCACAACCGTTCCCTCCAATCTTCTTCGTTCTCTTCAATCATCTTTGACAGCTGCCAGTAGCTACTGCGTGGTTTGGTCCTGGGACGCGGCCTGGGATGGTGGTAGATGAAGAAAGAGCAGGCACACATGCTCGTGCACAGAAAAGCTGGGGTCAGCTGGGCTACGCTCACTCGGATGGAGTGGCTTCTACTACTACAGCCACCCAGATCCCCAGCGAGGGAGGTTCTTATCTATACGAGGGTTAGCTCGGTGCAGTAGGAGGTCTCTGTAGGCAAGCAGTCTCAGGCTGTACACAATCCAGGCAGGAAGCTGAAGTGGTTAGTTTTTCACATACTGATCCATCGTTCATAAACACTTGTATTTGCACACATGGCTAACATTTGAACTTGGACCGGAGGAAGGCTTTGTTACCCCCATGGGTCTGAGGCACTGGGTCCTTGTCAACAATACATATCTACTCAAGGCTTCCTCTGCTACCTGCAAGTAGCCTAGCCTCTGGCAAGTTTTTGGGACAACAGCAGAAAACAGATCAATTGAATCTATGGGAAATGGGTTGTGTTTAATTCATTCTTTAAAATATTTTTTTTTGAAATTATAAAATAATTGCATCATCTCCATCTCTTTCTTTCCCTCTTTCTAAACCCTCCCACATACCCCACCCTTGCTCTCTTTCAAATTCATGCCCTCATTAATTGTTGTTACATATATACCTGAACACATAAATACAACCTGCCCAGTCTGTAGAATGCTATCTGTTACACATAATCTCGGTGCTGACCACTTGATATTGGATAACCAATGGGGAGCTCGCCCCTGGGGAAGACCATTTCTCCTGCTCTCATCATTCCCTGGTTGCCTGTAGGTCTTTGTCTATGGTTCAGGCCCGGTGAGACTTCACCCTTCCATGTTAGCATGTCCATTGGTGTTGTCATTGTTCAGGGCTTGTTAGGTAGCCATGCTGATGAGACTTCATGGGTGTTGAAGGGACTCTGGCCAGCTCAAGCATGGTGGGCATGACTCTGGAATGCCTTGCACTTTTCTCCCATTCCCTATGTCTTGCTAAAAACCATTAGATTACATTCCTAAAGCTAGCCACCAAGGTCTGTTCCCTTATTTGGCCACTTCCTCCTCCAAAGGCTGACTACCAAGGTTCAGCTATCAAAGTATTAAAATCCAGCAATCAAAAGCCCCCATTGCCTCTCCTGATTAACAAACCCAATTAAAATTAATCACTTCATTCTAACACAGGGTTCCCCTTTACTGTTATAAACTGCCATTTTCCTATGTGCCGTGTCTGTCTCCTCTCTGTCCAGAGGCAATCCTTTGTCCCTCTGGGACAAATATCCCTGCCCCTTCTCTCTTGTCCCCTTCCCCTTCTCCTTAATCCTCTCTTTCCTGTGTTTGTCTCTTATTTTTTACCCTCTGTCCATCTGGGGCAAATAAATCTCCCTTGTGCTGAGAACTTGACTTTGGAGGTCCTGGGCCAGATACTTTTTCTTTCAGGTGTAGTCTCTCTAACATTTCTAGGAGACACAATCTCACAGCCAGCTTCCTGTTCCTCTGGCTTTCTGCCCCTCTCTTCCTCAATGATCCCTGAGGCTTTGATGCAGGAGTTGTTGTAGATGTATCTGTTGCTACTGGGCAGCACACAATCTTCTGTTTTCTGCATTTTGATTGATTATAGTTTGTTGCTGGAGGGCTTCTCTCCAGGTTCCCCAAGCCCTGCAGTCCCACAATCCACTTATAAAATAATCGCTCAGACGCTTATATCACTTATAAACTGTATGGCCGTGGCAGGCTTCTTGCTAGCTCTTCTTTTATCTTAAATTAACCCATTTTTATAAATCTATACCTTGCCACGTGGCTGGTGGCTTACCAGAGTCTTCACATGCTGCTTGTCCTGGCGGCAGCTGCAGTGTCTCTCCCCCAGCCTTCCGCTTCCCAGAATTCTCCTCTCTCCTTGTCCCACCTACTTCCTGCCTGGCAACCTACTTCCTGCCTGATCACTGGCCATCAGTGTTTTATTTATATAGAGCAATATCCACAGCAATAGTTTTCTGTAATGGTCTTGGTCTGTTCCAAAGAATATTTCCTTTGATGAGGGGTGAAAATGACACTTATCTGTGGGTTTAAGGATACATGTTCAGAAGGTAGTTAGGAATTATATTGGTTCAGTAAGTGGCAGTTGGAGGTTCTCTTCCAAGTTGTAAGGTAGTTGGCTAGGTTTCTCAGCTCCCTGGAAAGCTTTTATTTCAAGGGAGGAGACTTCTGAGGGTAATAGCAGATGGAACCGTACTTCAAGGACAGAATATTTTAGTTAGCCATTTTGAGCTCACATCTTCCTTTAAAGCATAGTTTAATATAATGTCCCAACCTCTAATGAGAAAGAGCTATCGTCATGATGAGGCTGTGGCACCTTATGTTGATTTCTACAAGAGTAGAAACACTAGTCTCTGTTTTCCTCCCTGCAGTACAACCACTCCTAGAAAGGGGCCTTTGGAGCACTCTCTACTAGATGTTAGTCTGTGGCTATTGAATGAATTGTTTGGGTTTTTCTCTAGGCAAGAGTTGCCCTCTCTCAAGCACTCTGCCCCTGAGATTTTCTCCCAGGATGGGCTCTGAGCTTTCCTCTGTTCTGAGAAGAATCTGGGCAGCTTCTTTTCATCTTCTTGCCGTGCATATACACACATTCACACAACGGCCATTTCAGGATCCTTGAAGTTCTTCTGTATAGAGAAAATTATTTTCTTCTTAAGTTAGCAAAAGTAACTCTAAAATACTGCAAAGAATAATGTACAAAGCTGGAGTAGATCAATGAAATCAAATTGAAAACCCAGATAGAAGTCCACATCACCATGGACACCTGATTTTTGACCAAGAAGTCGGAAATACACAGTGTAAAAAAGATCTTCTGCAAATGGTGTTAGTCAACATGGATGGCTACATGCAGAAGAATTCAGATAGATCCATATTTATCATCCTGCTCAAAACTCAACTCCAAATGGGTCAAGGGCTTCAATAGGAAACCAGATATACTGAACACGATAGAAGAGAAAGTAGGAGAGGTATTGAATTCATTGGCACAGGAAAAGACTGGAACACTAATAGCACAAGCACTATGATCAACAATTAGTAATGGAACCTCATGAAACTTAAAAGCTTCTGTAAGGCAAAGGACACTACTACCTGGACAAAGTGGCAGTCTACAGAATGGGGGATTTTTTTTTAACCAACTACACATCCATTAGAGGGCTAACAGCTGAAATATATAAAGAACTCAGAAAATTGGGTATCAAGAAAACAGAACCCAATTACAAAATAGGATATTGATCTAAACAGAGAATTCTCAATGGAGGAAACTCAAATGGCTGAGAAACACTTAAAGAAATGTTCAACATTCTTAGCCATCAAAACCACTTTGAGATTTCATCTTACCAGTTAGAATGACACAAATCAATAACAAATGACAGCTAGTGCTGGCGAGGATGTGGGTATAAGAGAGAACTCATCCATTGCTAGTGGGACTGCAAACTTGTACAGTCACTGTGGAAATCAGCACAGCAGTCCCTCAGGAAGCTGAGAATATCTACTTCAAGATCCAGCTATACAACTCTTGGGCATATACACAAAGGACTCCATATCCTGCTATATAGACACCTATTCATCTGTATTCATTGCTGCTCTATTCATAACAGCTGGGAAATTGGAAACAGCCAAGATGTCCACCAACAGATGAATAAAGAAAAGGTGATACATTGACATAATCAAAAATTATTCAGCTATCAAGAAAATGAAATCTTGAAATTCACAGGTAAGTGGATGAAGCTAGAAAAAAGAAATCATCATGAGTGAGGTAACCAAGACCCAAAAAATATGGTATGTATTCTCTTATGTGTGAATGTTAGCTTTCAGGCCTTTAATAGGCATGCTGCAATCCCTATAACCACAGAGGTTAGATGTATAGTAAGAGACTGAGTGGAGAGAGGGAAGGCTGTCCCAAGGAAGGGGAGATAGAATATGTAGTCATGGAGAGATAGAGTGAGACTAGGATGGGAAGATTAAATGAATGAAGGAGTGAATGGGGGTAAGGGTGTGATTACAGGGTGGGATAGCTAACACTATCCTACCATGTGAGGAGTCAGATGGAAACCTGATTCAGTAGAAGCTTCTTAAAATACATATAAATATCTAAATGAAGTCACAGATAATTCAAAGATAAAGCTCCAACTAGTCATCTCTTGCCCCAAGTAAAACTTCCAGTTCCAGGAATAGGTTACATCTGGTTGAGTTGTTGGCCAAAGGGGCTCCATGAAAACCCCTAAACAACCCAGGCTATTGCCAAGGCTATTGGCTGCTCCCCACATGATGATAATGCTCTATTGCTAAAGACAACACTTATATATGCATTAAACATGGAGAAGTTAAGCTGTTACCTCACTAAAACCTTAACCTCTACTGACCATTATTCATGACAGTGGGAGGTATTCTGCATGCCACCAGAGGAAAAAAGTAACCACTGATCCGGCTACAAAACCTTCAGTCTACAACGGAGACCTGATAACACTGAGACAACAGAGGCACAAAAGATGTGGCAGTAACCAACCACTATGTGATTAGATATAAGACCTAATTCATGAGATGGAACCCATCTACAACACTGCCTGGGTGTCCAAGTAGCAATGACTTCTAATGACACTCTGTTATATCCATAGTTCAGAGTCTTCCTCAGCCATCATCAGGAAAGCTTCCTCCTGGAGTGGATGAAAACTATTAGTTAGATAGAGATAGACAAGTGGACAATGCACAGAGGGTGAGAGATGTTGGAATACTCAGTCCTATATGTGATGTCTTCATCAACCCTCTCCTCTGAGGGCTCAGGGAACAAGGTGGAAAAGGAGATAAGGATGAGCTACCAGCATAGATGACATTAAGGAAACTGTCTTTCAGACCCCACAGGACTGAGGCACATATGAACTCACAGAGACTGTGGCAGCATGCACAGGGCTTGCACAGGTCCAAGCTACATGGGTTCCATTGCTGAAAAGGGGGAATGGACATGAATTCCCATGTATAACCAACAGACAATTACTTGCAAAGGAAAAATTAGTTTTCTCCAGTGCAGTCACTGGGTATACAAACCCCACTTAAGGGTAAACCCCATGCCCAGTAGCAAGTGACCAACATAAAAAAAATTCAATGGTATTTTTGGAGACTTTTTTTTGGTCTCATATTACTTCATTGGACATTTTTTACCTTACTGATCTTTTGCTTGTGTGTTATGGTTTTTGATTTTGTGTTTTTATTTTTTTGTACACACACATGCTAGATTCTGCCCAACTATCCAACAGTCTTGAATGGAGGAGTGAGGATTAAGAAATATTGGGGAAAACAGAGACATAGAGGATGTAAAAGAAAAAGACAGAGACACAAAATAACATCAGGAAGGCTCTGGATCAATATCACAGCAGCCCTAAGTTTATTTCTCAGGGCCTTTTTATACTCAAAGCAATGGGGGGCAAAAGACCTTCCCCTCTCAAGGACACCATAGTTTAAAGTACAAACAAGTGTAAACACCTCCTTAATTTTCAAGACATCTGGTAACCATGCCTTTGGCTAAACATCCTGTTATCCTGCCGTAAAGAGCAAAGAGAAGTTTGAACTCTCTGACCTTGAGTCAAGATGGAATCAAGCCACAAACTGGAGTCCTTTGTAGGTTCCTACACACACAGATGTGTGTGTGTGTGTGTGTGTGTGTGTGTGTGTGTGTGTGTGTTTTCTTGTGCCTTTTTTCTTTCCTTTTTTAATTTTATTGCTTTATTTGTTTGTTTTATTTGCCTGTTTGTTTTATAAAGTGAAGAGAAAGAAGGCATGGAGTTGGAGGTGGGAAGAATCTGGGAGGAGATGACAGAGAGAAAACTGTGGTCAGAATATATTGTCCAAAATACTATTTTCAATAAAAAACAGATGATGGGATATAAAGGCAGTAATAAAAATTAAATTTGTAATCAATGAACATTAGGTAACTGAAGTATAAAATACCATTTATGATATAAAATCAAATTCTCAGAGATAAATTTAACAAAATAAGCAGGTCTATATACACACAGAGTGAAAAATCAATCCCGCCGTCCAGGGAGCAGCATGTAATCGCACACAGGTAAAGCCACTGAACACGTGGCGACATATAGATTAATAGAAATGGGCTGAGTTTAGTTATAAGAGCTATCCAGCAAGAAAGTTGAGCTACAGGCCAAGGCCATGCAATTCATGATTGATATAAGCCTCTGTGTGTTTACTTGGGTCTGATCGGGTGCAGGACTGGGCAGGACACAGGAAAACTTCCAACTACATTCTAAGTAAATAAAGTTATATACTGTGTTTATCAATCAGAAGTCTCAATATTTGTAGGATATCAGTACTTGGGAGTTCTCAGGATTTCCCAAGTGTGGTTCTGAGAGCTGGTCAATATGTACATAATTTTTTACTTTTTTAAAAGAAGAACTTGTTTTCTTTTCCTTAAAATATATACTAAACTAAAAAAGAAGAAAATAGAAAATAACAATTCTTTTCTAAATTGATGCATAGTTTCAAAAAGTTGCAGTAACAATCTTCAGAACAGACAGGGGAGGGTCTGTGAGATAATGCAGTGGGTAAAAGCACTTGCTGCCAAGACTGATGAGCTCAGTTCAGTCCCAGGGCTCCATATGGTGGAAGGAGAGACTCAACCTCTACAAGTCATCTAATGAACTCCACACTCAAACACACATGAACACACACACACACACACACACACACACACACACACACACACACAGTGCACGGGGAAAGAGAGAGAGAGAGAGAGAGAGAGAAATAGATGTATTTTTGAAAATAAAGCTAATTCTTAAAAAGAACATACAAGCAAATTCTGAAATTTGTATGGAAATTCAAATTACAGATATGTAAAACAAAGCTGAAAAAAGTCATAAACAGGCAGGATTCTTATTATCTGATTTTAAGAATAATATAAAGTTGCAATAATTTAAAATAAGCAGTATAGCATTGCTATAGGAAAATTTGTGAGTCTATGGAAAGCTCATAAACATGTGGTCAATTGATCCATTACAGAGAAGCATAGGTAGCTGAAAAAGATAAGCTGGATATGGTGACTCAAGCTTTAACCCCAGCACTCAGAAGGCAGAGGCAGGCAGATCTCTGTGAGTTCAAAGATAATGCGATCTACACAGTGAATTAATTCCAGGCTACCCAGGGCTATGTATTAAGACTCTGTCAAAAAGAGAGAGAGAGACGGACAGACAGAGAGAGGAAGAAATATAACTTAAAACAAACAAACACATATGATGCTCTTGCTGTAGCTTCCTGTATATTAGAAGCGTGTGAAGTGTGGTCTCCATGCCTGGTTAAGGATGGACTCTTCAACAAGTGTGATTGGAATAGATGTCCACATGAAGGAAAAAGTGCCTCAACACTTACCTATGCGAACTTGAACTTGAACATGAATGATGCACTTAAGAGCAAACTCTTAAAGTAACAACATCATAAAAACAGAAAATTCTCCTTTAAAAGCCACACTGTTAAAGAAAACCCAAGACTAGTAGAGTTAATGATACAACATAGTGAAAAGATAATCCAGGTGTGATGGCTTGTGGCAAAGGACTTGTGTCACAAATCAAAAGAAGCATTTTTAAGTCAAAAATAGCAAACCACACCCCCAAATGGAAGCATTCGATGGCTTTCCTGGAGAAGAATGCAAATGAGAAGGTACGATGACAGATGAGTGCACAATAAAATGCCCAGAATAGTCAGTTTCCATGGAAACATACATCAAAAATCACAACAAAACACTACCGTACATCTTCCAGAAATAGTTAAAATTTAAACAATTGACAATGGTAAACACACACAAAAATGTAGTGTAAACAGCTACTGAGAGGGCCAGGCAAATATCAAAGACAGCCTGCCCTCTTAACTCAGTTAAGAACTAGACCTCGATCCCTGCCTCTTGGAACTGAGCAAGCACTTTCTGAGGAAGAGCCAAAGGACAATCAATTTCCAACATCCCCAACAGCAAGGATGAGGAGGCCTGGTGGCCTAAGCCATAAACAGTTCAAGATGATAACCAAACAAGGACAAAGCTTGGGCCTTGTTCAGGCCTGCCCCCCAAAATGGAAAACTGTAGCCCTGACCAGCCCCTGACTAGCCCTGGCCAATAACTGCCTTGGCTGTGCTTAAAATGATTCCACACATCTCTCTCAGGGGCTTTGCCATCATGCCTTTGTATGGGATGGCTGGTCCCAGCATGCTGGATCTTTCTCAAGATAGTAAACACTCCTGCTGTTTGCATACGTGTATAGTAGGACAGGCCCATTGGGTCAAAGAAATTGGCTCAAACCAGTTGCCAAGGCATGCACAATGCACATAATGTACTTCCTTATGAGACGACCTGGAGTCTGCCTGAGGGACTAGCAACAGGTGTGGCCAGATCTTTTCTCCAGTCCTGCCTGGCCCACTATGGTTGGGACAAATCTCTCTCACCTGCGGTCCCACAGCTGCTTATAAAATAATTACTCAGAGGCTTAATATTATTTATAACTGCTCAGCCATTATCTCAGGCTTACTACTGACTAGCTCTTACACTTAAATTAACCCATAATTCTTATCTATGTTTGGCCACATGGCTTGCTACCTTTTCTCAGTTCTGCCTTGTCGTCTTGCTTCTTCTGTATCTGACTAGCGACTCCTGATTCCACCCTTCCTCTTCTCAGCATTCTCCTAGTCTGCTCACCCTGCCTGTACTTCCTGCCTGGCTACTGGCCAATCAACATTTTATTAAACCAGTGTACAAGAGCATTATCCCACAGCAAAGAGGCGCTGTCAGAGTTCCTGGTCACTGTCAGAGGTCCTGATCGTGTGGAGTCTACCTGAGTGCCTAGTAACAGGTGCTGTCAGAGTTCCTGATCATGCCTAGCCAGTGAGGGATGACCACACGATGCCACCATATTGGGACACAGCTTGGGTGCTGGGAGGAGGGTATAACAAGCTCTTCCTTGTTACTGAATAAACGAGTTTGCTGTTTGCCTTCAACTGATTCCAGGTGTCTGTGTCATTGATGCACCTTCTCACCCCTTCCCCCGAGGGAGCTGTTAGGACCCAGCAATATATGTGGATGTTGGTCTTTTGTGGGACTTCTCCAGGACCCTAAGAGCTACCTCATCTGTTTCTGGTGGCAATACAAAATGGCACAGTCACTTTAGAAAACAATTGAATATTTCCTTTTAATGATAAGCCTCCAGTTTCCAAACAACCTAATAATCACATTCCTGGGAACACAAAAGCCCATGAGAAAATTTATAGCAGTTTTTTCCCTAAAGGTCACAAAACAAGCATTACCAACTGGCAAGTGAATAAACATTCACAATAATAGAATACTATTCAACAATAGAAATGAAGGAACTATTTGTTACATACAAAATGGATGAATCCTAAAAGCATTGAAGTAAATGAAAGAGAACAGTCACAAAAGACCACATGCTTGTAATTTCATTTTACTTTCCAGAAAAGGCAACACTGTATGACTCAAAAGACTCTGGAAGGTCTTGTGGTGAATGCTGGTGGCAAAGGGACAGATAACATTTTTTTCATTCAATATATTGGGATCCCCTACTTGCAGATCCTCCCCAATTCCCCACCCACCCAAATCCATACCATTTCTTTCTCTCTCTTATTAGATTGCAAACATGTAATATATATATATATATATATATATATATATATATATATATATTTAGATAAAATAAAAACAAACAAACAAGAATAGGACAAAACAAACAAACAAAAGAAAAAGAGCCAAAGAAAATCTATAAGAAATACCTACAGACACAGGGACACGCACCTTCTCACACACAGAAATCCCATAAAAATGCAAACCCAGAAACCATAATATGTACACAAAGGGCCTATAAGAAAGAAAGAAAAAAAAGCCCCAACAAAGCGTTATTAGACAAAGAACCTACAAAATGCCATTGAGCTGTTTTCTGTTGGCCATCTATTGCAGGGCATGGGGCCTGGCCTTTGTATACCCAGTGAGACTTCTTTGGAGAAACTTAACTTTCCTTTGTGAGCAGTTATCAATTGGAGATAACATCTGGGTTAGAAGTTGGGGCTTGCATCCACTTCCCTTCGCAAGCTGGAACCTCCTCTAGGTCAGACCCCTGAAGGGCCTGTGCACACTGCCACAGTCTGTGAGTTCACATGTGTGTCCATCTTGCTGTGTTTAGAAGGTCTTGTTTCCTTGGTGTCCTCCATCCCCTCTGGCTCTTACACTCTCCTTCTTCTCCTTCTCCTTCTTCTCCTCCTCCTCCTTCTCCTCCTCCTCCTCCCCCTCCTCCTCCTCCTCCTTCTTCTTCAAGGTTCTCAGGTCCTTGAGGGGAGGGGTTTGATGGAGACATCCCATTTAGGACTGAGTGTTCCAAGATCTTTCACCCTTTGCATATTGTCCAGCTGATGGTCTCTGATCTGTTCCTGTCTGCTGCAGGAGGAAGCTTCTCTGATGATGACTGAGTTAAGACAGTGATCTATGAGCATGGCAGAGTATTGTTAGGAGTCATTTTGTTGCTACATTCCTTTAGGAAAACAGCAGTACTTGGGTTTCCTCTAGGTCCCTGGTCTATTTAGTCTCAGGTTCTTGGCCACCTGAGCAGTGTTTAGGATGGGTTCCATCTCAAGGAGTGGGTCTTTGCTGTGGAATGTCGTTCTGCATGCTGTGAATGTGTGTTGATAAATAAAATGTTGATTGGCCAATAGCCAGGCAGGAAGTATAGGCGGGATAAGCAGACAAGGAGAATTCTGGGAAGAGGAAGGCTGAGTCAGAAGTCACTAGCCAGACACAGAGGAAGCAAGATGTGAAGCCAGAACTGAGAAAAGGTACCAAGCCACTTAGATAAGAACTATGGGTTAATTTATATGTAAAAGCTAGTAAGTAATAAGCCTGAGCTAATGGCCAAGCAATTATAATTAATATTAGCCTCTGTGTTTACTCGGGTCTGAGCAACTGCAGGACTGGGCGGGACACAGGAAAACTCCAGCTACAGTTCTTAATAGCCTATCAGATATTGGTTAGTTAATTCCACAAGCTTTGTGCCACTATTGCACTAGCACATCTTGTAGGCAGATCAGCACTGTAGATCAAATCATTTCTAGGGGGTTGTGGGTTGTGTTTACCTTTCTCCTTTGGTATCATGTAAAGTACCTTCCAGTACTGTGAACACTAATCATTAGGAATGAGAGCTCTAGGTAGGCAACAGCTTACATTCTCCACATTCAATGAGTTGTGTAGGTGTTGTTTTCAATAATAGGGCCTGACCATCAGTTTGTGGGGAACAACCAATAGCTTTGGCAATGGCCTGGCTTGTTTGAAGGTTTCCATGAGGCCTGTTTGGTCAGCAACTGGATTATATATAACCCATGCCCAAGGATGGAGGCTTCATTTGGTGACAAGATATTTCCATATGGGGCTCCATATCCCCCATTATTTGGAAATTCCACTTAGATCACTTTCATATATGTATACATTTTAGGAAGCTTCAATTGAGTTTCGATATGACCTGTCAAATGGTACTTAGTTTTAGCTGTCCCTCTCTGTATTCCTTTCCAAAAAAGGCTCAGATAAAAGTACTTCTACTAAGTCTAATGACCTGAGTTCAGTACTCAAGGCTCACATGACGGAAGGAGAAAATCCACTTCTGAAAATTGTCCTTAGCACATGTAAGCTGTGGCATGCATGCATGCATGCCCCCCCAACATAAATAAATAAAGATATAAGAATCAGCATTGTAATTATACATACTTGGGGGCTCAATATGTTAATTTTGTACATATATACAATGTGTTTGGGCTTAGTTGGAGCAATTAGCATTTCCATCTCCTTAAACAGTTAGTACTGCTTTATGTTGAGAAAATAAGCTTCTCTCTCCTAGTTATTCTTAAATGTTATATGACATTCCCTAGGGAGACATGAAAAATGTGTATTATCCCAGATAAGAGGACAGCAAGAAACTAAGGAAAAGAGTCCACTCAAGTCCAGCTTGTTATATTGGGTTACTTGCAGGAGTGCATGTGATTTAAAGGAGGTGGAGAATGTAATAGCCACCTCAGCCCTAAAGAGTCTCACCAGCAGCATGGAAACCTTAAGAAAAAGATGTCCCCAACTGGACATCTCTTGTCACCAAATGAAACCTCCAGCTCTGGGAATATGTTACATCCAATCTGGTAGGAACCATATCTAATCCATAGAATCCTTAAACAACCCAGGCTATTTCTAAGGTTATTGGTTGCATCTTCAAAGGGTCTTCCAGGTGATGTACTGGCAGCCACATTATCAGAGATTCCCCTTCCAATCAATCTTCCAGTCTCCTCTATAACCTTGAGGAGAGGGGAAGGCCTCACAAAGATTTCATGAGGGCTTACAAGTACCATCTGTCCCAGGAGGCCTCTGAACCCCATATAAACTTTAACCCCTCAATGCTAATAGGTTTTATCTTATGAGTGTCTCACACAAATAATCACAACTGCTCTTGATATGAGATGGTAATAATGATCATGTCTCACCCGTAAGAAATAGAACCAAGGGCTGGAGAGATGGCGCAGACATTAAAGGCTAGTTTCACAACTCAAAAGAAATAGCTTCGCAGCATTCCATTCTTCTTTTGGCTCTTATATTCTTCCTGCTCCCTCTTCCATGGTGTCCTATAAGCCTTGAAGGAAGTCTTGATGTTCTATTTCTATGAAGAGACACTATGACCAAGGCAGCTTTTATAAAGGAATGCATTTGATTGAGGGTTTGCTTACACTTTCAGGGGCTTAATCCATTATCATCATGGTGGCAGGCAGGCAGGCATAGTCCTGAAGAAGTATCTGGGAGTTACTTATACCTTATCTACAAACATGAGGCAGAGAGAGAGAGAGAGAGAGAGAGAGAGAGAGAGAGAGAGAGAGAGAGAGAGAGAGAGAGAGAGAGAGAATGAGAATGCTAACTGGGTACAGCATGGGCATTTGAAAGCTCAAAGCCCACCCCCCATTGACACACTTCCTCCAAGGCCACACCTCCTACTCCTTCCCAAACAGTTCCACCAACTTTGAACCAAACATTCAAATACATGAGTCTACAGGGGGCAGGGGGGGGGAGGCATTTTCATACAAACCACCTCACACCCGTAGCAGCCATGTCACTCTTTCAGCAGTGGGAAAATATCACCTGGCATGCAGATAGTATAACATCCAGGGTACAGAGCTGAACCACTGGAAACAATTCTTCTCTGTCATCCTTCATGGTGCCTGCCATCTCTATAGATGCCAACCAATAGGCAGGGAGCTTTCATCTCAGGTGTAGCTTGATTTCTATATATTTTGAAATCAGAGCATATAATGTCTTCAGCAATAGGGACTTGCTACACAATCCTTTTTTTTCTTTTTTATTAAGAAATTTTCTATTCATTTTACATACCAACCACAGATCCCCTCCCCTCTCTCCTCCCACCCCCCAACATTCCCCCCATCCAAACCCCCATTCCCACCTCCTCCAAGGAAAGACCGCTGGTGGGGAGTCAGCATAGCCTGATACACTCAGGTGAGGCAGGTCCAAGCACCTCCCCCTGGACCAAGGCTGTACAAGATGTCCCACCATAGGCACTGGACTCCAAAAAGCTGGCTCATGCCCTAGGGATGGATCCTGATCCCACTGCCAGGGGGCCCCTTAAACAGATCAAGCTACATAACTGTCTCACCTTGAAGAGGGCCTAGTCCAGTTCCGTCGAGGCTCCACAGCTATTGGTCCACAGTTCATGAGTTCCCACAAGTTTGGTTTGGTTGTCTCTGTACGTTTCTCCATCATGATCTTGATGCCCCTTGCTCATAGAATCTCTCTTCTCTCTCTTTGACTGGACTCCTGGAGCTTGGCCTGGTGCTTGGCTGTGGATTGCCGTATCTGCTTCCATCAGTTACTGGATGAAGGCTCTATGATAGACAGTTAGGTTATCCACTAATCTGATTACTGGGGTTGGCTAGTTCAGACACCCTCTCTGCTTTAGCTAGTATTTTAAGGTGGGGTCATCCTTGTGGATTTCTGAGAACTTCCCTAGCACCCGGTTTCTCCCTGTCCTTGTGGTGTCTCCCTCTATCATGGTATCTTTTATTGCTCTCCCACTCCATCCTTGTTCCAGCTCCACCATCTTGTTCCCTATGTTCTCATCCCTACCCCTACCCTCCATTGCCCCCACCTCAACTCTAGTCTACTCATGGAGATCTCATCTGCTTCCCCTTCCCAGGGCAATTCATGCATCCCTCTTGGGGTTCTCCTTGTTAGCTAGCCTCTCTGAAGCTGTGGATGGTAGTGTGGTTATCCTTTGATTTATATCTACTATCCATTTATGAGTGAGTACATACCATATTTGTCCTTCTGAGTCTGGATTACCTCACTCAGGATGATATTTTCTAGTTCCATTCACTTGCCTGCAAATTTTGTGATGTTGTTTTTTACTGCTGAGTAGTATGCCATTGTGAATATGTGTCACATTTTCTTTATCCATTCTTTGGTAGAAGGGCATCTACGTTGTTTCCAGTTCCTGGCTATTACAAACAACACTGCTATGAACATAGTTGAGCATGTGTCCTTGTGATATGATTGAGCATTCCTTGGGTATATGCCCAAAAGTGGTATTGCTGGGTCTGGAGGTAGGTTGACTCCCAGTTTTCTGAGAAACCACCATACTGATTTTTAAAGTGGCTGTACAAGTTTGCACTCCCACCAACAGTGGAGTGTTCCCCTTGCTCCACATCCTCTCTAATATAAGCTATCTTCAGTGTTTTTGATCTTAGCCATTCTGACAGGTGTAAGATGGTATCTCTGAGTCGTTTTGATTTGCATTTCCCTGATGACTAAGGATGTCAAGCAATTCCTTAAATGTCTTTTGGCCATTTGAGATTCTTCTGTTGAGAATTCTCTGTTTAGCCATGTAGCCCATTTTTAATTGGATTGTTAGGTATTTTGATGTCTAGTTTCTTGAGTTCTTTATATATTTTGGAGATTAGCCCTCTGTCAGATGTGGGATTGGTGAAGATCTTTACCCATTCTGTAGGCTGTCGTTTTGTCTTACTGACCATGTCCTTTGCCTTACAAAAGTTTCTTAGTTTCAAGAGGTCCCATTTATTAATTGTTTCCCTCAGTGTCTGTGCTACTGGTGTTATATTTAGGAAGTGTTCTCCTGTGCTAGTGCATTCAAGACTACTTTCTACTTTCTCCTCTATCAAGTTCAGTGTAACTGGATTGATATTAACGTCGATGATCCACTTGGACTTGAGTTTTGTATGTGGAGATAGATATGGATTTATTTGCAATCTTCTACATGCTGACATCCAGTTTATGCCAACACCATTTGTAAAGATGCTTTCTTTTTTTCCATTGTACAGTTTTGGCTTCTTTATGAAAAATCAAGTGTTCATTAGTGTGTGGATTAATGTCAGGGTCTTCAATTTGATTCCATTGGTCTGCATGTCAGTTTTTATGCTAACATCAAGCTGTTTTTACTACTATAGCTCTATAGTGGAGCTTGAGGTCTGGAATGGTGATGCCTCCATATCTTTCTTTATTGTATAGAATTGTTTTAGCTATCCTGTTTTTTTTTTTCATATGAAGTTGAGTATTATTCTTTTCAAGTCTGTGAAGAATAGTGTTGGGATTTTGATGGGGGCTGCAATGAATCTGTAGATTGCTTTTGGTAAGATTGCCATTTTTACTATGTTAATCCTACCTATCCATGAATGTGGGAGATCTTTCCACTTTCTGATATCTTCTTCAATTTCTTTCTCAGAGACTTAAAGTTCTTGTCATATAGGTCGTTCACTTGCTTAATTAGAGTTACCCCAAGGTATTTTATATTATTTGTGGCTATTTAATGGGTGATGTTTCTTTGACTTCTTTCTCATCCTATTTATCATTTGTATATAGGAGAGCTACTGATTTTTTTAGTTAATTTTGCTTCCTGTCACATTACTGAAGGTGTTTATCAGCTGTAGGAGTTCTCTGGTAGAGTTTTTGGGGTCACTTATGTAAACTTTCATATCATCTGCAAATAGGAAAAATTTGACTTCTTCCTTTCCAATTTGTATCACCTTGATCTCCTTTTGTTGTCTTATTGTTCTAGCTAGAATTTTGAGTACTATATTGAATATATATGGGGACAATGGACAACCTTGTCTTGTTCCTGATTTTAGTGGAATCACTTTGAGTTTCTCTCCATTTAATTTGATGTTGGCTGTTGGCTTGCTATAATTTGCCTTTATTATGTTTAGATATATTCATTGTATTTCTGATCTCTCCAAGGCCTTTATCATGAGGGAGTGTTGGATTTTGTCAAAGACTTTTTCAGCATCTAATGAGATGATTATGTGGTTTTTTTTCTTTCAATTTGTTTATATGGTGTATTACATTATCAGATTTTCATATGTTGAACCATCCTTGCATCTCAGGGATGAAGCCTACTTGGTCATGGTGGATAAGTTTTTTCATGTGTTCTTGGTTAAGGAAGAAGTTAACCTGGAGTTGAGATGGCCATTTGACTTTGTATATAACCAAACCTTGTTCTATGAAGGGCTTCAAACAATTTCTAAGAATAAACATAAATAAAAGCTAAAATAAACAGAAGTTGGAATGTATGAGAAGGAAATAGGTAGAAAATAGAAGTATTGATACCAAGAAATGCAAATTCTAAAGTGCTGATAGTTGACATGAAGATGTCACAGTGAGATTTAAAAACTTACCTCTTCACTGGCTCAGAGCAAACTGAGTCCTGAGGAGAGGCCTGTTTCCCCCTTATACCCACAGAGACCTCATCTAGAAAAAACAATCATGAATGAATGGTTTCTCAACACCCCTCCCCCAATAAACTGAACAGCAAATTTCATAAAATCCTTCAGTGTAGGCCAAAACATGCATACATGCCACTACAAAATTACATGGCCTGGTGTAATCTGAAGGAAAAGCTTGAAAATGTCTTAGAAGAACATCTGTCTGTCCTTTGAGGCCAGACTCTATAACTACTTACTGAAACTGGCTTTTGACAAGCATTGGAGAACAGAGAGTTCAAAATGGTGATTCCTGGCAGGACTTTGAATGTGAATATTTTTGAGTTTTTAATTAAGATAAAAGATAATCTGGGCTAAGATACAGGATTAAGACCTTTTGAATATTAAGACCTGTAACCAAAACCCACTACTACATAGAAGTAGGATGCAAGACACACTAAGGTCAGAGAGACTCCTGAGAAGTAGCCCTGGCACCCCTGGCACATCAGAGAAAGGGTCTCTAGGACCCACATTTCTAAGCTAAAGAACAAGGCCATAATGATTTTTGGCATGAAAAGATTTCAGAGCATATGTTAGTGATCATCCACCCTAGGCACTGAGGAAATCTCAATAAAATATATGCAGAATTTCTAATTTTAAGCAATGTCGATTCTGGTCAAACACTTCAAGATGAGTGAGTTGCAGATCATGGTCTCAGATATTGAAGTGATTTCACTATTGGTAGGGAACTGATGGATGTAAGCCACATGAAACGCAGAGCACATCTGCCAGGGACGATGAACTCAGCTTAGAGTAGTTGATCTTTTCTTCTGGTGACATTTAGCTAGCAAGGTCAGTTTTTTAGGCAGTTTTCGGTAACCATAATACTCTCTGGGAAGAGCTGGACTGAATCGTTTTGAAAGGGGATTGTCCCAAGAAGGCTTTAAAGAGACTGACCAAGAAGTCGACCGAAAACTCGGAGCTGAAAGGAAAGTTGGGAGGCAAATTTAGCCAGAGGAGACACCTGCCAGGCCAGCTCTCCATTGGTGATTGGTCCCAAAGGCTCCATAAACCACACTGAAGAAAAGGAACAGTAATTGGAAACCACCCAGGGACTTGCATTTCCCTCTCAGTGGAGTATTTCTTTACTTGATCATTTGGTGGGCAGGACCCTGTTATATAGTCCAGGTTGGCCTGAAATGTACAATTTCCCTGTCTCAGCCTCCTGAGTGGTTTCACGCGGGATTACAGACATGACCACCACAACTGGATCCCTGAAATTTACTTTTGAATGTTTTATTTTCTATATTTTTCCGTGGAGCTGGAGATCACACCCCAGGCCTCGTGTGCACCAGGCATGTTAGTAAGCCATTTAATAACACTGACAACTGTGGAAATATGCTGCAGTGCCTTACAGGCCCTGGCATAGAAGGGTAAAGGAAAATTCACAAAAGAAAACCTGACACACCCGTATTTTATTTCAAAAATACTTTATTTAATATTTACACATGTAAAGAACGTGTTTTGATCAAATCCACCCTTATTCTCTCCCCCTCCATTTCCTCACCCAGACCCCCCTACCACTTTTCCCTCCCTACTTAGTGTGCTCCCTGTTTTCTTTTTTTATACCCGCTGAATCTATTTAGTGACGCCCCAATTTTGAATAACACATGTAGGTGTCAGAGAGTACACTGTCATGGGTAAGTGATGGGGGGACTAAGGGAGCTCTCGGGCCCAGTGAAACTATTCTGATAAAAGGGACTGCACACCACCCAAAGGGGAATTTGGTGCAAAAGAATTATTTTTAGAAGAAAAAATCAATACGTAGGTAAATCTAAAATTGGGAGGTTGTATTGTTTGTGGGGATTGGAGGGAAATGAGGAGTTTGACTGTTGGTGTCTTTCCTGTCAAGTAAAAAAAAAATGTTCAGACAGAAAAAAATGTAATTGACTGTAGCATGAAGGCATGTACCGATCAGAGAGACTGGGAATGCTGAAGTAACAAATATCTCCAAGATTCAATGGCTTATACAGCAAAAACTCAACACCCATGTGTGTAAAGTCTTTTTATAGGTCACCTTGATTCACCTGTCCTTTCTACGTCACACAACATTCCAAATTGCTTTGATCTTGTAAACATTTTCATAGACAAGTGATTCTCTCTGTCTCTGTCTCTCTCTGTCTCTCTGTCTCTCTGTCTCTCTGTCTCTCTGTCTCTCTGTCTCTCTGTCTCTCTCTCTCTCTCTCTCTCTCTCTCTCTCTCTCTCTCGTGTGTGTGTGTGTGTGTGTGTGTGTGTGTGTGTGTGTGCATGTGGAGGTCCAAGACCACTTAGGCTACTCTGGTTAGCTAGTGAGCCCTAGAGAGCTACCGATCTACCTGTCTCTGTCTACCCAGTGCTGGGGTTAGAAGTATATGTCACCACACTGACTTTTTGTACAAGGGTTCTGGAGTTGAACTCATGATCTTAAGTTTGCACGGCAGTCTCTTGACCTACTGAACTTTCTTCCTACCCCTGAGAAGCAATTAGTCTTCTCTTCCTCTTACATTAATTGGCAATCCCCCTGAGCATTTGGACAAAGAGACCTGGTACTTCCAGCAAGCTGGGATGATGCTGACTAACAGTTGTCTCTACCTCTGCCTCCTTCCTTGACTCTGCTATGAACCTACATTCATTACAGGTGGAAGAAGTTTCCAGGGCCTGTTACAGGATGGTGTGCACCAATTCTACACTTTCCTTCTGAGTGGCAGAAGCTACTCTGGACCATCTGTGCTCTGATGATTCCTTCTGTCTGTCTTGTGCAAGTCTGTGTGGTCTGGATGGATAGCATGAAAGCTGATCTTTAACCATGAAGGGAGAAGGACTCATGGGTACAGAATGGTACTGGGGCTTTACAGAACATATGACCAGCATTGAAAGCCAGTCCTTGAGACCAGACTAGGTCTTTTCCTGTCCTCTGTTCCACAGGGATTAAAGGTGCTGTGTCTTGGCTAAGGAAAATGCTATGTTGTTAGTTTGACCCAGTAGTTGTTTCTATAAGATGAATAGAAAAACCACGCTTATGGTCAAACGCCTTACAGTTAAAAAGAAACAAAGCAAAACACTAATGGTATCATAATTAACTACCAAGTGCTGAAAAACTTTTAGATTATCTTATGTGTGTGAGTGTTTTGCCTGCATGTATGTATGTGCACCACCACAGGCATGCAGTGCTCACAGAGGTCAGAAGAGGGCACTGGATTCCCTAAAACTGGAGTTATGGGTGGTAGCTTGTGAGTCACCATGTGGGTGCTGGGAATAGAAGCCCATCCTCTGCAGGAGCAGTGAGTGCTCTTAACCGCTGAGCCCTCTCTCCAGCCCCTGAAAGTGTGACTTATGACTTTAAACAGTGAGGATTTGCAGCCCCACAAATCTGTCTGTAACGCCTCCCTCGTTCCATGCACCAGAGCCTAAAGAGCTTTGTGTGGAGTCCCCAGTGTGTCTGAGTTTGTACCCTGCAGAGGTCTGAACCCCAAATGAACTCTAGATCAGGTATTAAGAGTCTTGGGGCTCCTCTTGAGTCACAAGCCCTGAAAGAACCATAGTCTGACCTCTAAGTATCTTAAGACACGGATAAGGTGTTTGAATTTATAATGGGCCACTAATCCAACCAAAGTGTAATATTTTTACCTTAAATGGAGATTTTGCCAGTGTTAACAAAATACACCTGGTGAAGGTATTGTTCTACTTTTCTCAAAACCATCCTTTCTGTGTGGCCCATTAACCAGCACAGTGGATAGGTCAAAAATTGGCTCTACCGTAAAAATAAAACTCTGGGTGAGGAAGGTGCAGCTCAATGTTACAATATTTGCCTGGCATGCACAAGATCCTTGGTTCAATCCCTGATGTGTGATGGATGGGGAGAAAGTGTTGTGGGATATCTGTACACTGTGTGAAGATGTACTGCTGTGACTGGTGTAATAAAAAGCTGATGGCCAGACAGGAGGGTATAGGCAAGACACCCAGGTAGAGAGAGAACTCAGGGAAAAAGAAAGACAGAGAGGCCAGCCAGATGTGGAGGAAGCAAGATGGGCAGTTCAGAGATGAGGTTATGAGCCATGTGGAAGAATGTAGATTTAAAAATATGGGTTGATTTAAGTTATCACAACTAGTTAGGAACAAGCCTAAGCTAAGGCCAGGCTTTCATAATTAAAAATAAGTCTCCCTGGCGTTATTTGAGGCTAGTGGCAGAAAAAGAAAGTCTGATTATATTTGGCATCCAATGTGGAGACTCAAACATCCAAACACAGGGCCTGAGAAAGCTAAGAAACGTTCTGGATAAGGAGCCAGATGCAGCTTCCTAGTCTCACAGTCTCTCTGGCAGGCCAATACTTGAGGCATACAGAGGCGCAGCTCCGGGTCTCTGCCTGTGGACTTGAGCCTGCCACCAGTGATGAGCCACACTGCAGACAGACTGGCCCTTTAAGGATTGGCTTACATGGTCAGAGAATGCTGTAGGTGTGAAAGACAAAAAAAAAAAAAAAAAACTCTAGAGAGGTAGAATATGCTTTAAAAGGTGCTTAGGTGCTAAAGAAAACAGGGCTAGATTGTCATAGAAAAAAATAAATAGTTTAAAAATAATAAGTAAAGTCTTTAAAGAGAAAGTAAAGTAATATATATGTATATGTGTGTATATATATGTATATATGTATATATGTATATATATATATATGCCACATAAGGATGGGAAATATAACACAGGGAGTTTGGACCTTTTGTGGCATTTTGTTAATTTTGAATTTTTTGAATGCTGATGAACAGGGAATGGCAGCTGCTGGTAGACATTAGATTGTGGAAGGGACCGCTGAATTAAACCAGCCTCTATACTTCAGGGATGTCTTGGCTTTAGAATGGAAGTCAGGAAATGTGTTGCATTGGGCGAGAGGTTGTACTTTTGTTTCCACAGGAAACAAAAAGCTATGGATTCCTTCAAAGTTAACTGAGATCAGATTTGACTGGGGGAGATCTCCTGAGGATCTTGGCTACAGACATGAGGGAAAGAGCCAAGAAAAACTATAGGACAGGTGATGTGTATGCTCATTCCTCGACATGGGAGCAGCTCTGAGACTGAAAGAGACATGATAAATCTTGTTGGCTACAGAATCCTCATGACTTATTATTACATGCCATCCTTTCATGTGACATGGATAGAGTCATGATATGGACATTACAGTTTGGCTATACAGTCTAAATGGACTTATAAAGTTGACAGATGCGTTTTACCTGCTTAAACATAGAACAAAAAAAATCATCTTCAATGGGCTTGTGCACACTGCATATTCCATACTGTGTTAATACAGATATATATTTAAGATTGACTGTAACTCAAAGACTTCACCAACCGTCGATCATCCTTTCGGCAGCTCGTGGGGTGCTAGTCTGGTGCACACATTTCTTGGGACACAAGAAAAACAGCTGGGGTTGTATTTTATAAACTCTGACTCCAGGAGTTGAGAAGATAATTCTCCCCAGTGTTCTGCACTGCTCAAGCAGAGAAGACACACCACGGAGAAGAGAGTCCTCCAGACAGGCCGCCTGTCTGCCAAATACACGGAGTGACTTTAACTTCCAACAGGCAAAAGAAGTGGAGTGGGAGTCGGGGAGGAGGACTCTGGAATAAAAAGTTAAGTCGAATCGAATTGTGTCGGAAGATGTGTATAAAACCAAGCTGGAAAGAATGGATAATATGTTTCAGAAAAGAAAAGGAAAGAAAAAAAATGCCCCTTAAGATTTCAGGGAGCAGTCAAGCTCTCCAAAAGAAAATTTCCCATTTGGAGGATTTTTGCATGGAATCCTTGCAGGTTACAGGATGAGCTCTAGGGGGGCAGCAAAGACACACTCTAGGGGGCAGCAAAGTTCTTGGATAAGAAATCCACATTCGCAAACGCAGGCTAATATTTATTGCATATTCTGCCAGTTGTGTGTGTGTTGGGGTGTGTGTGTGTCTGGATTTAAATTGTGTGGATTATTTAGAGAAACAGAATTTTAGAGTCTAGAAAACTGTAATGTCTAATTAGTTCCGTCCTCTAGTCTTATAAATTGGAGGAGGAGTCTTTGTGTGCTGAAATGATTTCCCAAGGTCATCAGACAGATGATGGTGCAGGTCGTCCCCATCCACTCCACAAGCAATTCTTCTGGTGTGTTTTCTCGCGTTTAGTCAAGGTTTAGAGATAACCGATGTTTTTCCACCCTGAAATCATTCAGTCATTATGGAGATTTGAGTTCAAACACGTATTCATGCCCGGTGAAAAAGGACTGATTGGCCCGAGTAAGCCTGAGGCTGGTGTTTTTAAAGTGCCTTAATTAAACTTGGACAGGGGAATTTCTACACCGAGCCAGATATTTAAATTTCCTCAGCCAATACTTCCAGGCTTTGGACTCTAGGTGGCGACAAAGGACCTCTGTTTTGCTTTCGCAGAGGTCCACAAAGACTGATCGAACAGCTGAGGCTCTCTGGACTTGGGTGGACTAAAATCATTTTCCCTTAGCTAAAGCTTGATGCCCGCTGCTCATGTGCTGTAATTATTTTCATTACAATTCTCTGACAATGACTGTTATTTAACGGGCTTTGCTCTCTGTCATGTCGTATGTCTGGCAGGGTCATATCTAGAGAGAAGAGTATTTTCATTGATTTTTAGACCCGTAGCATTCATGTGGCTGCTGCCTCTCATTTTCCCGAGCCCATTTCTGTCTCTTCCCCTCTCTCCCCAGGCCAATCACATTTTATGACTCTACTTCCCCCCTGGTTGCCACTCACTACATATCCATGGTATTAGCTTTAAACGGGTACAAAGGGCCAACCTAAAAGGAAGAGGATTCAGAGTCTTGTAGGTTGGGGAATGGAGAGGATGGTGACTCAGGAAGAGAAAGCCTTTTCAAGAGGGGAATCCAGGTCGAGAAAGGACGGGGAGAGGGGATCTATAAGAGCCGCAGAGAAACATGTGAGGGTATGTGGAGGGTGAATATGATAAAAAAAAAAATGTGCTATATATGAATGGAAATGTCATAGCAAAACCCATTATGTATGTCATGCTGACAAACTTAATTTTAAGAAGAGGTGGGGAGCTTGTGAAAACGAGGAACTTAGCATTCATCTGCACATCGCTGACCTGCTGGGTCACAAGGTCTACCAAGGCGACCATTAAGTCCATCTGTTAACAACCAAGTAGATTGTTCTGAACCACTGTCCCAAAGGTGCTGAAGGACTTTTAACATCATTTTAACATCAGCTGACTGGCAATGTAGCCTCTCTCTCTCTCTCTCTCTCTCTCTCTCTCTCTCTCTCTGTTTGGCTGGTCTGCTAATTGGTTTCTGCAGCTTAACTTGGAGTCTTACAGTCTCACTAATAAACAACCATTGTGTCCCCCATAACCTGCTTTTCCTCCTCTTCCTCTGTGATGAAGACCCGCAGGGCCTTGTGGGACATGTGGGCAGGGAGGTGAGATGGTGTGGAACGGAGAGAACATGCATGCACCTTGAAGTAATTTACAGTGATTTTCCCCCTTCCTCCCCCTACTCTTAGTCTTTAAAATATGACTTTAAATTTCATAGTCTACAAATATAGTCTCATTATAGAAACTCATGTTACATTGTTATAGAAACTCAAGTTATATCAAAGAGAGTAAAGCCCCCTTATCCTCCCCTCTCTAAGCTTCCTTTAAGAGAGTTGTGCAGTCTTGGACCTTATTTCGAAGCATGCTTCCCTGGCATCCTGTCAAGTCTGGGGAGTCTTCTTATTTGAGTACCGTTTAATCCATCTGCAGAACCAAGTCTTTTCTCCAGGGCTACAAATTCTAAAAAAAAAAGTACAATTTTTCACACTACTGCTTTTCATTTCACAGTGAGTATTTCCTTGTCTCATTATATACTCTACAGAAAAGCAGAGTTCTAGGGCCGGTGAGATGGTTCTGCAGGTAAAGGCGCTAGCTACCAAGACTGATGGCCTGAGCTTGACTACCCAGAATCTGAATGTTGGGAAAAAATAATTGATTCCCTACAATTGTCCTCAGACTTTCATATGCATGCTTTCGAATACTTGTGATCTCTCTCTCCCTCCCTCCCCACCTCTTCTCTCTCTCTCTCTCTCTCTCTCTCTCTCTCTCTCTCTCTCTCTCTCTCTCACACACACACACACACACACACACACACACACACACACACCAGCAAATACATGTAAAACTTTTTTAAAAATAAATTTTTAGTATCTAATCATTGGATATTTAGATCATTGCCAATTTTTGGCAATCATTACTTTTTTTTTTTTTTTTTTTGGTTTTTTGAGACAGGGTTTCTCTGCGTAGTTTTGCGCCTTTCCTGGAGCTCACTTGGTAGCCCAGGCTGGCCTCGAACTCACAGCGATCCGCCTGGCTCTGCCTCCCGAGTGCTGGGATTAAAGGCGTGCGCCACCACCGCAAAGCTACACAGAGAAACCCTGTCTCGAAAAACCAAAAGAAAAAAAAAAAAAAAAAAAAACCACAATCATTACTTTTTAATTCTGAACTCAATGCCTCCTTCCACTTACCATTTCCACAGCTTCCTTCCTTGGGGATGATAACCAAAAATTCAGGATTCCCACAACTGGTCAGTATGCTGAGAATAAGAGACTTCAGAATACCCACCCTAAATGAGATGTCTATACCATACCCCTTCCCTCAGGGCTCAGGGATCCACCTAGTAGAAGGGTAGGAAAGATTATAAAAGACAGGTGATGGATGGTTCCAGCAAACAGTGTTTGCCAGACACAACGAAGCAAGTACACATACAAACTCACAGAAATTGTAGCGGCATGCGCAAGACCTGCAAAAGATGGAGACAAACAAAATCTCAATGTGGAGGAGAAGGGTAGGTACAAAACCCCACCCCTAGCTGAGGAGATAACGATATGTGATCACTCCTGGGAGAAGGAAAGTTATTTTCTTCAATGTTGTGACACCTGGTATGTCCAGAACAGGCCTCGTGACCTGGAGTTGTTGGTCAATACAAACTGTACTTTGATGAATTTTAAGAATATCTATATATTAATATAGACATAGATAGATAGATAGATAGATAGATAGATATAGATAGATAGATAGATAGATAGATAGATAGATAGATAGATAGATATAGGTGAGGAAGAATCTAGAAGGAATTAGAGGAGGGAGATGAGTGCCACCAAAATACATTAAATTTGATTTTCAAAGGATTAATAAAGACATTATTCTTAAAAAAAAAATCTTTGTACCAGGTGGTAGTGGCACACACCTTTAATCCCAGCTCTGGAGGTAGAGGTAGAGGTAGGTGGGTCTTTAAGTTTCAGGACAGCCAGGACTACACAGAGAAACCCTATCTTGAAAACAACAACAACAAAAACCAAACAAAAGCAAAAGGCCTTTAAAAGTAACCGTGAGGTCAACATAGCTTCGTAGTTTTCACTCAGACACAAGAGGCACTGTAACAAGTGTAGCTGCACATGGAATTTAACCTCCTAAACCTCTCCCGAGACTCCGCTCCCCTCAGCCAGATAACCAGCAGCATGAAGCCTCTCTAGAACTGTTTTCTATGAGAAGGTGAGCAGTGCACACCTAAAAGTGAAGTTCGTTTGAAACCAGTGTTGTGATGGAAAAGCTACTCTTATGAGAGTCATCCTCACATGGCTCCAAGGAAGGAGGACCGGCTGCAATGATTGGATTAAAGGGGCCTTCCCCATCAGAAACACTTGGGCACCTATCACCTCCACTGCATGACTGACAGAGGTCAAGTCATCATTCATTGTGGGAAGTACCTGGCACAGAATCATTGAGAATTCAGAGCCGAGCCATTGGAATTAGAATTAATTAAAATTATAGATAGAAATGTTCCCCAATTATCTCCCATAAAGTAGTAGTCCGATGGCTCCTGGATCAGGCAGGAGTTCACAAACAGACACAGCTAAATGTAAGGGCTAGGAAAGATACAGGAAGGATGCCATGGGATTTCTGTAAAGCATGAAGTTGAGCCTCTACCTAGCCCTTCTACAAATACAAGGAGAGCGGAAGACAGCCTGTGCCCTTGACATTCATCAAATATCACTATTCCTCAACATTGAAAACACTGAGCAAGAAGCCTTTCCCGGCAGACTGCGGCATGGCAGTGAGTGACTAATGGTAGTCGCCAAGTAAGTGAAGGCCAAGGAGATACCGTGTTCCTATTTCCACAGGATAAACTAAGCTGGATACTCTAAAGAGTCATTGCTTTTCCTAGAAATTCAGCTGCTTGACTGAAAATCTTCAGAGAGTTTGGCATTTGACGGATAGGCCGCAGGATGGTCATAGTTCAACATCTCTGCCTTCGGGGTACACAAGAGAAAGCCTGCCTCTCTCTGTTTCTCCTACTCTACCCTCCGCACCAGATCCACCACTAGGTTCAGCTGGGCCAAGAAGAGGAGAGAAGCAGGTCTGTGGTTTGTATAGCCCCATGCCCTGTGGCATCCGTGAAGCTTCATGCCCTCCCTGCTGGAGATGGGGACAGCAATGGCCCTCTCGGTTACACTGGGAGGAGAAGGAAGCTCAAAACGGTGAATGGCTTCCGGCCACCCAGCAAGAAAGACCTCAGCAAAGCCAGGACACCAGGATGTTTTATTTCACGGTTCTCCTCTCTCTTCTTTATTCCTCTTTCACATATTGGCCCAAAAGTTCATTTTTTATTGATTTTTTTTTTAAAGTCTTCCACTTGTTTTATAACCACAAGTCAAAAACTTTCTCTTCCATCAGGCCCTGACACCACAGGGAGCTGAGACTGAGTCTCTGGGGAGTCTGAGGGTGAAAGGTCATCCCCTGCTCTCCCTTTGGTGAGTTGTCAACCAGGCCCTCACCATTGATCAATCAACCCCTGACCACAGACTGCTTACCATGTGGCTAGCCGATTCTGTCAGGATGGGACTCTTCCTCTCCACCCATCTGCCCTCCCCGCAGTGCCTCTCTCTCCCCCACCGTTCTGATTCTGTCATAGTCGCTTCATTTGTTCTCCCCATCCCCACAGCTGCACTAATTCTAACCTCCGGGCTTGAACAGTCGCTTTCTGTTGATGCCGAGGTTCCCACGGACTCACGCGCCACGCTTCGTGCACCGCTGTGCTGACCCGCAAATGTGGATTGTTATGCGATTGAGACAAAATTGTGGCTGCACCAATGATTAAAAGGTCAGAAGGAGGCTTGAAGATCAAGATTCAGCCAATTTGTGTCTCCAAAATAAAGAAATAGCCAAAAAGAGGTTAACAGCTGCTGCTTGTCCAATCACAGACAAAATATTACTAACCATATTCCTGACACTTAATATGCTATTTTCTCCCAGATGAAACCATTCAGCTTCTACTTATAATTCTTTCTAATGATATGTGCTCAGCTTCATTTATATTTTACAACGGGGTACATTTTTCACTTCATTAAGAAGTTATACTTTTTGACTTTATTAGTTTATAATATATTATAGCTCATAGAGTGTTATTGAATTAAGTTCCCCTAAATACTAAAGTAATATGTTTTCAATGTATAGAACTCAGAAAGTAAAGAAACTTATAAAGAAAAACTTACCCAATATCACTAATCAGAGATAATCACATCAAACATTTTAGTATATCGCCATCCAGTTTTCGCTTACCTTTTAAATTGTATTGTTTCTAGAATTTTATATTCTGTGATTTTGTTTGCTTACCATTGATGGGTGATGGTGCTCTGTATGCTGTGAATGTGTTGCTCTGATTGGTTGATAAATAAAATGCTGATTGGCCAGTAGCCAGGAAGGAAGTACAGACAGAATAAGCAGACGAGAATTTGGGGAAGGAAAAACAGAACTGAGGAAGAGACACCAGCCCTCCGTCCAGGGAGCAGCATGTAATGACACACAGGTAAAGCTATCGAACATGTGGCAACATATAGATTAACAGAAATGGGCTGAGTTTAAGTGTAAGAGCTAGTCAGTGGAAAGCCTGAGCTAATGGCCAGTTTTGATTAATATAAGCCCCTGTGTGTTTACTTGGGTCTAAGTGGCTGTGGACTGGGTGGGACATAGGAAATCTTCAGCTACATACCATGATATTTTAAAACCCTACTGTGTCATTATAAATTCTTTGCACACATGATATAAATAGCTGTCTCTAGTCCATAACTTGATGGTAACTGTTATTTCCTGCAAGCTTTAACTCTGGATATTTTAGCTTCCTCCCATTTTCCCATTCTCCTAAGTAAGCTACAATTACATCTATGCATTTATTTTATACGGTTCTGTGTTTTCCTTGAGGAAAAAGTTTCTAGAAGGGAAGCGGGTCAAAACATATTTACATTCTTAGGTCTTTGATATCTTTTGTTCAATGGCAAGAACTTAATGCCAACCCATACCCATACTCACCAACAGGCTTTTGTAATACTCTTTAGGGCATTTTCCCAAAACCACTATCTCATCTTTATCCATTGAGTCTTGACAAGAATCAGTATAACTTGAATAATAATCCTGATTAGGCCTCTGCCCAAAGGTTATGAGCTTTTCTCAAACACCCAAAGAAATGGTCTTGGGATGATCAAAGGGCTGGCACATGGGGAAACACCACCTGGTTCACCTTTAGCTGGCATTAGTGGCATTGACTGATAGCCCTCTCCGATCATTTCCTTCCTCTCATAGCAAGCTAATGAGAGAGACTCATTTTGCTGTCTCATCTACAGATAAGTCAAGGTTTTGATCACTAAATATAGCTTTCCAACATTATGGGGAAATAAATAAATTTCCCTGAGAAGGTGGCTAATTTATTATTTCTAGTATATTATGGATTTGTTCAATAAGAACACTCAAGAGAAAAAGAAGATGCCATTCTAATTAGTCAGGGACAAGTGATTCAAACTGAGCAGAATAGCTAGCTATTCCTCTTCCATGACACACCCACTTACCTCCCAGTCCCTCTGCCCTGAGAGAAAAGGAGTATGTTTCCAGAGACAAATTTGCCTTCACTGGGCATAGCTGATATGTGTGAGGGGGACAGACAGACTGAAATGGAGAGGCAGCGATAGGGAGGCTGTACCAACCAGTTAGTAAGAGATGAACCTAGATGGGGAAGTTGAGATGCCAGCTGCAGATCCATGGCTGTTTTCCTACTGATTTTTTTTGAAGCTAAAAGAAAAGGGGGAGATAAAATTCAATAGACTGACTATTATTGGACAGAATCAGTCAGGCAAAAATTTACTTCTAGTAAAATTACCCTTACTAAGTAGAAATTCTCAGATTCTTTTTGCTTGTGTGTTTGCTTTTGACTAGAGATCTTCTTTTATTACATTCAGTGTGTGTGTGTGTGTGTGTGTGTGTGTGTGTGTGTGTGTGTGTGTAGAGAAACAACTTATGGGAGGTTACCTCCTTCACTCATGTGAGTCTCGGGAACTAATTCAGGTGGTCAGGCTTGGTGGCAAGAGCCTTTAGCCACTAAATGCCAGTTCTGGAGGTCTTTTTTTTAAAATACATTTACTGCCTAAGTAAACAGTTTAATATTATTAAAGGAATTATCCTCAGTGTGTGAGTGTTGACCATTGAAAATTCCAGAGAACAAGAAGACATCTTCCTTCGGTTATTGACATGAAGTTGAACAAAAGGAGTTCTGTTATTTAAGGCTGTGTGTCCAAGATTGAGACTGAGTTTGTTTGTTTCAAGTGGGAATTTTCTCAGAGCTGGAAGGAATTTGAGGAGATTATGGGTTCAGCCTCTTACCTCTAGCAGTTAACCCTAGAACTCCAAACATACTTGTGAGGGACTTAGAGATTTCCAGGTAAGTGTGCTGTAGAGAGGATCTTTATGGGTTGAACTGACTCACTGTTTCCTACAATGGTGCTGCTGATGATGATGATGAAGAAGATGATGATGATGACGATTGATGATGATTGGTGATGATGATGATTGGTAATGACTGATCGTGATATCTGACATCTTTGGATTTCTTAGAATGTACCAAGCAGTTTCCTGTGTTACTGAAAAAGTACTGATGAGCTGGGTGAGTTTTCTTGTTTTATTACATTTATTTATTTATTTATTTATTTATTTATTTATTTGTTTGTTTGTTTGTTTGTTTAGTGGTGTGTGTGTGTGTGTATGTGTGTGTGTGTGTGTGTGTGTGTGTGTGTGTGTGTGTGTGAAGTAGGTGGCATTCATAGAATTTTTACAGGGATTAGATGTAAAGTTAAGTGGGTTTCCCAAGGTCTACATATCCCAGCAGAGTATCGCAGTTGCCACCAAGGTGATGGCCAAAGTCTTCTCTGCACACTCTTCACCTCTGGAGACATAGCAGAAGTCCTATACCACTCATCGGCTGCCTGTGCCTCTGGAGACCAGGCTGCCCCTTTTCAGGTCTGGTGTCCCCTGCACCCTGTGCCCTGCTCCCCCTTCCCCCGTACAAACACAAACGTGAGTCTGGGAACTTCCTAAGCTCTGATTCCAGCACTTGTCCTGCTTCCCAGGCCTGCAGCACAGTACAGTGCATGATGCCAGCAGCACATCATAGAAGTTACCCATTTGCTGTGTTGGTTAGGGACTTTTCTAATCCATAGGTCAGCAGAGAAAACAGGTCAGAGAAGGCACAGGCATATTTGTGACTTTATTGCGGAACTGGTGCTTGGAATTGACTGTTTTTGACCGTGGCTCATTGAAGACGGGGCAGTTTAAGAGCCAAAGAAGTTCCTTGTTATGCCAGTGTGCAAATTCCTCTTCACGTTCAAGACCTTCTTCACTGGTAGGTGCCATAAAACACTCATTTATCTTTTTTTTTCTGATTGAACAAAGAAAATGCAGTCATAAAACAAAGCATTGAAGTACGTTTGCTTTCACCACAGATGATTTGGAACCACAGAAGTTTAACTTCCATTTCAGATTTTATTTCAATAGCTAGAACACACACATACATGGTGGGGGAAAGTGGATACCAGGGGCTGAGAGGGGGTGGAGGAGAAAACTAACAAAGAAACAGGAATCTCACAAAATGGCATTAAATTATCAGATGTTACTGGACTGGACATTGTTAATATATATAATTTGACAGATTATCTGAATCTGTCAAATGTTAATGGACTAGACATCATTAATGTAATTTTTGGCTGTATATACTTATTGGATAGTTTTTCTTGTATTAGTTATAAGCTTTCTTTAATTTTAGACAAAAAGAGAGGAAATGTGGTGGTATTGTGTTCCCCAAAATACTGTGTACCTTAATAAACTTATCTGTACATTTCTCTTAACACTGGGATTGGCCCCAAAACAGTTCTTTAGGCATTTTGTAGCAAATAAGTCTTACAATATAAATTATATAAGGTATGGGAACATTCAGTGAGTGGTGAGACGTTGGGAATGAGTAAACCATGCCCTTTGCTTAATGAGTAAAACAAATCATGTTTATTACATTGATTAATTGATCAATTTATTGGCTGATTGAATTATTCTCTGACCTACACACACACACACACACACACACACACACACACACACACACACCAAACAAATAAACAAACAAACAAACAAATGCAATAAAATAAGAAATCTCATCCAGCTCACAAATTGGAGTTTTCCATTTATTTATGTTAATTAGGCCTGGCCTGCCCTGAGTGCCAAGGACTGAGTGGGTATCATTTTAGAGCTCCGTGAGCACTGCTGGTGATGCGAAGTCAATGTGAGGAGAAGGCCTTTTCCTTAATAGATCTGCTGTCTGGCTGTGCTGACAAAATACACATGGAAGGCAGAAATGACAACCACTCCACTGTTCTCAGAAAACTAGAGCAAGTGGCATGATGAAGGTAGAGAATCGAAATCTTGCTGCACCGAGCCAAGAGCAGGTATGATGCTCCAGGGCCCTGACAGCTGTAGGTAGGCACAAGGTTTTTGGTCCTTTCTTCCTGGTCAATATCACCAAACATCTCTGGGTGTGGAGCAGGCACTTCCCTACCTTGCTTTTCAAAAAAGTCTGTGATGAGTTCCTGGGCCTGTTCTCAGCCTCTGGGGCTTACTTCCCCTTTTTGGAACCATTATGATGCCCTGATATTTTTGCCTTGGTTTTCTGGGGAGCCCATCGACAAGAGTCTCTTAGGAAATGTTTCAGTGAGCACCCTCCTGATCAAGACAAGTCTCCAAGTTTTTAACTGATACTCCTTTCCTAGGCACAGAAGATACTTAGTAGAGATGGGACAAGATGTTACACACAGAAAACAGAAAGCATTCCTGGACCAGACTGAGAATTTTAGAAAACCAGGAAGTGACAGCTTGGACCCAGCCACCAGGTGGTTCTTCCAAACACATTGGCTTTCCACAAGTCCTACAGGAGTCAGTCTTCTCATCTATAAAATGGGAATACAAAAGTCATAACTCCCATGACTGTGAGGTATGAGCTTTCTTTTATAAAGTGTTTACCCAAATCCTTGGTGTAGAGCCATATCTCGCAGTGGGTAAAGGCTATTGTCATAAAAAGCCTGGAACCTGAGTTCAATCCTCAGAACCTGGCTAAAGGTGGAGAGAATGAACTCCACAAAGTTGTCTGCTGACCTCCACATGTGTGTTGTGACAATGCACATCCCCCTCCCACACACACACCATGTACTCACGTGCAATAGTAGTCATGAATAAATAATCTTTAAATGCTTGGTATAAAGTCATCTTCTTGTAGAAGCGTAGAAAGAATGGCCTAAAAAAGGCACTTAGTCCCAGGCTGCAATAAAGAACTACAGAGAGAGAACCACTCCACTTGGAAAATTCTTCCACAGTCAGTGTTACAAAGACAACAAGAAAGTCCTTGTGAAGCATTGATATCAAGGAAAGACCATGAAATCTGGTTTATGAAAAATAATAGAAGAATAAGGCATTCTGGTTAAATACACAGTCTGGTTGAGTTTTTGACATGATATTTTCACATAATGGAAGCATAATGCATATTCCTTGAGTATGTCATATAGCTATGGAATATATTATATGAATTATATAGTATATATCATGAATTGTTTGATATTTTATTTTTGTTCTGACAAATAGAGCTTGCCTGGAGATCAGAGGTCGGAGCTAGCCACTAGTTAATCATAGAGGCCAGGCAATGGTGCTACACACCTTTAATCCTAGCACTTGGGAGGAAGAAGGCGGAAGATCAGGAGTTCAAGGCCACCCTGGACTACATGAGATTTAACCAGTCTAAAGGAGAAACAGAGTCAGGTGGTGGAGGCTCATGCCTTTAATCCCAGCACTAGGGGGGTAGAGACAGAAATATAACGTGGGTAGAGACAGGTTTTCCCCCCTTTCAGTTTGAGATTTTGTAGAGGTAAGAAGTTTCTGGTGGCTGACTGCTCTCCTCTGATCTTCAGGCAAGCTTTATTTGTCAGAACACAAACAAAATATCATGCAACAATGAATTCTCAATTTTTCAGAAAATACGATATTCTCTCTAATATTAAAACCATGTAATACACATATTACTCTTGGGAGAAGGGCAATTGTTATCATTTGAACATTTAGTCCCAAGTTGGTGGTTCTGTTTGGGAAGTTGTGGGACCTTTAGTAGATACAGCCTTCCTGGAGGCTGTAGGGAGCTCTGAGGGCTCATAGCCTCTCCATGCTTACTGTTCTCTTACTCTACTCCCAATGTGCAGTTAGCATGTGATCTCGCAGCTTCCTGCTCCTATTGGCATGCCATGGCTTCCCCACCATGATGGACTCTAGCCCTGTGGAAATATATGCCTAAATAAATTCTTTCTTCTGCGGGTTGTATTTGGCGATGCCATTCACATCATATGACAGCAACAGAAAAGCTACTGACAGACGCTGAGACCAGGAGAGGGAGTATGCTGCTGTGGAAAAAAAAAAAGGCATGTGTTTTGTGGAAGACTCTGGAACTTTAGACTAGAAATGTGGTTGAATGCTGAAAACAGAGATTAATTCACCATCCTAGTAGAAGCCTGGAAGACAAAATACAGTGAAGGTCAAGCTCATAAAGTTTCAGAGAGGAATGAGAACTCTAAACCTATGCTAGAGGCCATTTGTGTGATGTTTTGGCAAAGAATTTGGACATTTTCTGGCCATGTCCTGAGAACTTATGTGAGGATGAATTAAAAAGTAATGACCAAATTTGCTCAAGACAGGATAACATTGGGTCTATGGAATGGTTGTTGCTGGTTACTTTATATAGATCTACAATGAATAAAAGCAAACAGGGCAGAAGGAAATATAAAATGTGCATCTGGGAGAGGTAAATGTTACAGTCAAAAAAGATGCTGTGATTGTTGAGATTAGCACCATGAAAATCCCCCTACACTGCTTTGAAAAGATAGAAAAGCTGCCCTCAGGACAAGACCCCACCCAACTAAAGCTCCAGTTAATGAAGGGAAAGAGCCCACGTGTTTTTCTCCTAGAAAGTAATTGCAAATAAAAGCTTATGTTAATGTGGTCTAAGGGAGTGAGGGTCCACCCCAAGCTGACAGTCAAACTTCCATATGGTACTGGATTTGGAGGCAAGAAAAATGCAAGATTTAGATAGTTGTAGATTTCTCCTCACAATTTCAGAAAGCCTCTTAGGCCAAGGAATGTGTGACAGTGTTGGAGTTCCCATGAGAAGGCCCATTGTGTGAATCTATAAAGGTGAAACATGAGTTGTGATGGAGAGAGAACCTAAGATGTTGGAGATGCTGAGACATCTACCAAGGAGAGCTGTGTAGCAGGCTTTCTTGGACCACCAGCCCCCAAATCATGACACAGAGATTTACTATTAATTATGAAGGCTCAGCCTATATCTTAGGCTTGTCCCACTAACGCTTATAACTTAAATTAAACCATTTATATTAATCTATGTGCCTCATGCCTTTTACCTCTCCTCCTGCATGTCTTACATCCTCTGTGTGTGGCTGGAAACTCCACCTTTCTTCTTCCCTGAGACCTCTCTGTCCCCAGAAGTTCTGCCTAGACTCTTCTTGCCTAGCTATTGGCCATTCAGCTCTTTATTAAACCAACCACAGTGACACATCTTCACACAGTGTAAAGGAATATTCTACAATGTTTCCCCTTTTCTCTAAATAAAAAAGAAAAGTTTTCACTCTAACACAATAAAACTATATACAATATGAACAATTATCAGGTAAGAATTACATTCACAATGTCTAGTCCATTTGTAAATTCAGAGAAAATACTCCATTACCTATCCTCTCTTGATGAGTCCAAAGTTTTGTACCTAATTTACTTTCTGTCATGACTAAGGAAAACTGTAACTATAACTATCTAGTCTTCAACCCCATCAAAGACCCAAGAAGGATATTACCTAAGTAAACAGGAAGTGCAGAGCAAGCAACTTCCAAAACTAGAGAAATGACAAAGACATCTCTGGCTACCTGGACAGTTACCCAAGGTTTCTCTGCAAATTTGGGGCATCCATCTTCAGCCTACAGTCCTGGAATGTCTGACAGACTTTTCTGCAAAGCAGAAGTTTTTGAAGGACCGTCCAACCTTGTCTTGGCAAAGTTCTACTGTCACCTTCTTTTGGGTCCTGCTTGTCCAATTTGGACAGCATACTGTCAGCAGTCTAGGCAAGGGCAGTTTCTTACCCAGTGGCTAAGTTTGCTACAAAGAAAGCAAACTCTATATGGAGGTTCTTCAATGCCTATTCTCTTTTGAAATAGATTGGTGCTGCCAGGAGCAGACGTGTCTCATTGTCATGAAAAGTCTTATGTTATTATAACATCTTAAATGCCATATTCTGTAGGTTTCTGAAGTATTTGAAGATCACCTCTATCTATCTCTGTGTGACCTCTATATATCTCTGTGTGACCCTGAAAACATACCTAACATGACTACAAGTTTGATTGTTATAGATGACAAACTATTAACTTGTATTTCTTTATTATCCTAAATAGCTTTCAAGGATGAAAATTTTGCACTACATTTTTAAATGAGCTGCATAGGTACAATACCTCAAACAAGAATAGAAACATATATACATTATAACAAAAACAACCTGGAAATTGTATCAATATATGAAAATCCATTCCAATGTAAAATATTTGAGACTATGGTTGTTCAAAATAGACCCAACAATTCACCTGTTTATCCCATCATTTTATACTATATCCTTCCCCCTTTTCCCTTTAGAAAGAAATACTTGAATCTAATCTCTTTGGTTTAGATTTCCTGACCATGGCCAGTAACAGCTTGCAACTAACCCCTCTAAATGATGACAAACATTCATAACCCACTGAACAACCAAAAGCAACCCACTCCACCTCTTGGGAATGTGGGTGTCATGTTCTCTCGACTGCTTCCTATTGTCTGGGGGGGTGGCATCTTTGGGGGACCCTGAGAAAATTGGGATAATAGTCAAATCCTTGGAAAATTAGCCATAACATTTGTTGCCAGTCTCTGTGTAATGGGAAAGTGCAAGGCTTATCTGTAGTCCTGGCTGGAAGAAACTGTAAGGCTGGACCATCTCAGCTGCAGCCTTGAAGCTGTCCTGGATGTAGAACTCTGGGGAAACTGTAACAGAGACATTCTGAGAAGCTGGATCACCTGGGTCACCTGTTTCTACTGGCGTCTGGTCCCCTTGCTCTGAAAACACACAAACTTCCAACGGTAACATACATATCTGCACGAACACAAGTATGGACTGTGCATCATACACAAGCCAGCCAAAGATAATTTTGTTTTAAGTAGGTAAAATATATATCACCTGTCTGGTAGTTTTTCTAGGTTTATTTCTTTATGTTTGTAGCCAGGATTTTCAGGAGGTCTCCCCCTATCAAACTGGTTCTCTTTAATGTTGAATGAATCCACAGCCTTTCATTTCCTGTGGAAGCAAAAACATAACCTCTTCCCCAAAGCAATACATTTTCTGACTTCTATTTTAAAGTTAAGGCATTCCTGAATGCCTAGGCTGGTTGAATTCAGCAGTCCCCTCCACAATCCAATGTTTCTCAGCAGCTGTCATTCTCTGTGCATTAGCACTCAAAAAGTGCAAAATTAACCAAGCACCATAAAAGGTCCAAACTCCCTATGTTTTAGTATTTTTATCCTTATGTGGCTTATTATTTTTTATATTATTTTATTTTCCTTTAAAGACCTTACTATTTTTAAACTATTTATGACTGTCTATACCCATTTTCTTTTTTTTCTTTAGCATCTAAGCACATTTTTAAACATACTGTACCTTTTTAGTGTGTGTGTGTGTGTGTGTGTGTGTGTGTGTGTGTGTGTGTATGTGTTAACTTGGCTTTATTGAGCAACTGCAGGGTTGTCTGGCCATGTGAGTCAAATCTTAAACTGCCATGTCAGCCACCACATAGCTCAGCTTAGTGTATGACCCTGTCTCATGGCGCTGGCTCATGGCACTGCCAGCTAGCTCCAGCCTGCCAACAGCAACCAGTAGTGGCTGTTGTGGAATATTATTTGAAGATTGTGTTACATTTGTTTGTGCTGTGGAACGAATGTTTAATCACGCAAAGATGTGTCGCATTCTTTTATGCTGCATTTGTTTAACTCTGTGAAGCTGTGTTACTGTCCCTGTCTAAGACACCTGATTGGTCTGAACAGCCAATAGCGAGGCAGGAGAAAGGATAGGTGGGGCTGGCAGGCAGAGAGAATAAATAGGAGGAGAAATCTGGGAGGAGATCAAGGAGCAAGAAAGAGGAAGGGAGGAAGACTCCAGGGGCTAGCCACCCAACCACCCAGCTACCCAGCTACCCAGCTACCCAGCTACCCAGCTACCCAGCAAGCCAGGAGAAAGAAGTATATATATACACAAAAATAGAGAAAGTTTATATATATATAAAATATATATATATAAAGGTATACAAAAATAGAGAAAGATAAGCCCAGGGGCAAAAGGTAAATGGAATAATTGAAGTTAGGAAAAGCTGGCTTGAAACAAGCCAAGCTAAGGCTGGGCATTTGTAAGTAAGAGTAAGCCTCCATGTGATTTATTTGGGAGCTGGGGGGCAGGCCCCTCCAAAGAAGAAAGAGCCAAAAGAGTAAAAGAAAACAACAGGTACAAGCTGCACCCTGTATGCCCAGCACTGGCCCGCCTGAGACTGCAGGACTAGAAAGCCACATCGGCTCCTTGTTCAGAACTTCCCTTGGCTTTCTCGGGCTCTACGCTTGGATATTTGAGCCCCCACGTTGGACACCATAGGGAATGTGTGGTTGTGGTTTGAGGGACATTTTTTTTGTTTGGTTTTGTTTTGTTGGTTTTTTTTTTTCCGAGATAGGGTTTCTCCGTGTAGTTTTGGTGCCTGTCCTGGATCTCACTCTGTAGATCAGGCTGGCCTCGAACTCACAGAGATCCGCCTGGCTGCAAGAGACTCAATCTGTGTTGTTGTAAGTCACTGAAAAATTTAGAACTATTTGTTTGTTTGTTTTTATCTATTTTTTTATTTTATTTGTTGTTTCTTTATTGCTAAGGTCCATACCTGTGTGGATGTCAAAGAACAGTGTTCAGGAGTAGGTCCTCACCTTCCACCTGTGGAGGCAGCTTTCTGTTGTTTCTGAGGTGTACTTCAGGCTAGCTAGCCCAAAGCTTCCACCTGATCCTCCTTCTATATCCTTATAAAAATTCTGGGATGCATCCAGCTTTTTACATAAGTTCTGGGCTCCAGGGATCCAATTGAGGTTGTCAGGCAAACTCTTACTGATGAACCATCTCCTTGACCCCTAAAACCACTGAATTTTGATGTTCATATTTTATTACTTGTTTTCATAAAAGTAGAATAATTATAAGTATTTTGGGCAGGGAGGATGGGGTCTCACTATGTAGCCCTGGCTGGTCTGAAACTAGCTATGCAGACCAGACTGGCCTCAAACTCACAGAGATTTGCCTGCCTCTGTCTCCAAAATGCTAGGATTAAAGGTGTGCCACCATGTCTGACCTAAATAGTTATATATTTTAAAGAAAAATGTTCCTCAGTATAGTTAGAAACATACTTATTTAGTAATCACACTTCCGAAGAATGAGGTATTCTTGGGAAACTGTTTTTCAAACTACAGAATACAAAATAATTTCTAATTACCCTAAAGATTTTCACCGTTAAAGACTGGCATTCTGCGGGAATAACTGTAAGACGATTCACCATCTTTGTATGGGAAATGTCCTGAAGTGCACTGGCAGAGGAATATGATCCCTTCTGCTTCTCAGGCAGCTACCCTTGTTTTAAGACTTTTGCCCCTTTCCCACTAAATTAGCGGTTATTTAGACTTTCTAGAATTACTAAAATTAGGTACCGTCTTGAACAAAAGGCTCCTTTTTCTGTTCCCTAGAAACGACATGAAACTCTAAGCGTGAGAAAGTTCGGGTTGCCATTTATTTACAGTCTTTATCAAGCAAATAATATTCATATTTTGAATTATGCAAATAAGCATTTCCATGATAAATCGTAATTGCTCTCAGACAGCTGTTTATAATTGGGTAAATGAGACACACTTTTAAATTGTCTAAATACATACTTACCCATGTTTACATATTTATACCCTAGACTGTTAACTGTTCTGAATCAGCTGTCATGTATTGTGTCTTACTCAGTTCAAGGGGAGAGAACTTTTGAGTACCAATGGCACAACCCTTGATCTTGCTCTAAGAATCAAAGGGTTGCCTTTTCTTTCAAAGGGGTGCTCTCTCTCTAATCTTGCCCGTGGCTTTCCACACCTGAAGCAGGAAATGGTTTTATACTGGTCTGTTGGCTGGGAAATTAAGTCTATCTCATATTCCCACCTGATTAGATACATGAGGGCAACACACTAGTATAGATCTTTATGGTGCAATGTTTCAACATCTAAATCATTCCATTGGTCTTATAGCCAGTAATTTATTTTTGCACTAACAACCCCCTCTCAAAAAATAAAGAGCAAATATTTTTGGGGAGCCTACAAAAGACGTGCAGAGCAGGGTTCTGAAGAGGCTCACAATCTAGTAAGGAAGGGGAATGAACACATTTGAAATATTCCAGGAGCCGCTAAAAGGAAAGTGCTTTTGACCGTAAGAGGGGGATAGAATGTACCTCTGGGTTTTAAGGGCAGGCTGGCAGGGAGCTCTCTTCTCCCAGCAGAGCTGACTCTCCGGCCTCTGGAGGGGAGTCCCAGGGGAGGAAGGAAAAGAAAAACCCTTTTCCCAGCGTATTTGCATGTCTTCCAGGAAAAGTGGTGTGAGCAGCACCAGCGCTCCGCTTCTTAACTGTCTCTAGTGGGCAAAAAATGTCCGTTCCCCGAGCCCCTTTAATCTTACTGTGTTTCCCTTTGCTTTTCTAAAGCAATCAGTATTGCTCTGCATGTGTTCCTCTCTAGACAAGCACACTTACTTCTGATTCATCTGAGTCTATTCTTACATGGAGTTTCATATGTACTAAAGGGAGAGGACTTTACCACATACAGACACAGAGGTGCCGGCGGGGTGGGGGTGGGGGTCGTGAGGCACGTAAAAGCGAAAACCTCAGAGCTCCAGTGCCTCCTTCCCCTTGCCTCAGCGTGGTGAGATCCTGGGCAAGGTTTGCAGTTTGCTAGACAGGAGCTGAGCAATCAAGACAAGGATGTGGGTGACGGGGTTAGGTTTGGGAAGTCTTTTCCAGAGGCAGGTTTTTGTTTTGTTTTGTTTGTTTGTTTGTTTTTCTCATTCTGTTAGGAGAAGAAGAGCTGCTTCTGGGCTCACAATGTAGGGAACACTTAAGTAGAAAGAGCCATAGGTAAGGAAACCTGAGCTCCCAGTTTGGCTCTTGAAATACTGGTCAAATCACTCACGTTCAATTCATCCCCCCCCCACCTCTGTCTTTCTGTCTCTGTCTGTCTGTCTCTCTCTACCTTTCTGTCTCTCTGTCTCTGTCTCTCTGTCTCTCTCTACCTCTTTCTGTCTCTCTGTCTCTTTCTACCTCTCTCGGTCTCTCTGTCTCTGTCTGTCTCTCTCTGTCTCTGTCTGTCTCTCTCTGTCTGTGTCTGTCTGTCTCTCTCTCTCTCTCTTTGTGTGTGTGTGTGTGTGTGTGTGTGTGTGTGTGTTCTTCTGGAAAGGCAAGGCAAGGCTAAGCTAAAGTTCTTCTTAGTTCTGTGGCTGATGAAACTAAACTGATCATGGGACAATATGAGGATAAATCTCAATTTCTTCTTATATATCCCATCTCCCCAAATTCATTAGTATAATAGCAATCATTGCCATAATTAGTATAGCGCTTACTAAATGTGGGAAAACACTGTGCCGGCTCTTTACACACAGCACCTCACTAATAATCAGAACACCCGTATGCATTGTTATCTCTAGTTTAGATGTAAAAAAAACTGGTGTAAAGATATCAAGCAACTTGACTCCGATAGCATTGTGTGACCCAGATACTAACCTAGCTCTAGACTGTCTATGTGATTCCCAAACACACTGGGTGTTAGAAAGAAAACTCAGATTGCCCAGTGCGTGCTATTCATGTGTGACTAGATGGGTCTTAGTGCTACAAAGCCTGGTGCTCATGAGTTACATACTATATATTTGTGGATTACGATTCAACATTCAACACCAGGAGAGAGACCTGTATACTACTGATAGTAGAGCTATGTGGGTGGCAGCCTTGTGGTGGGCACGCAGGGGTTGTATATTTGTGTAATTCAATTGACTCTGGTCTAGTTAGAGTTCGTCAGTCTCTTAATGGGCTTCACTTTCTCCAAGAATGTGACAGCTGGCCACAGCAGCCAGCAAGCAGACCTATTGATATTTTTGTTGTGCTTGGAAGAAAAAAAAAAATGTCTGCGGATACAATGTAGCATGGAATGAGACAATTTTCTAGCCATCCTCATAGGTCTCTGGGTGGCTGTCCTAGGCAAGCCACAGGCTCCAGGTCTCTGTCAGCCTCCAGAATTGACTGAAATCACCTTGGGTGGTCGCTCCCAGGCCCATTGTGCACGTGGGGCTTTCTGCCTATTGACATTAGGGGATGCGCCCCCCACCTTCCCTTTGTTTCACCGCCCCCTCCCCCCACCCCCGATTTAAGACTCATTTGTCCTCAGGGGCTTTTAACTGGTTTTCAATCTATGTTCATTGCTAAAGAGATTTAACCTTTCAAAAACGCACCTTCCAAAGGGGTTTCTGTGCCACCCAATTAGCATTGTAAGGGACTAAGCTGTTTGGAAACAAATACAACTTAAATCACATGAAATCACGTGCTGGTCACTGAGACACTCTAACAAAACCTCAACAGGGTCCCTAGATATTAGCTGCTGTGTCCTACATCAACCTTTAAAATATGCCAGCACCAGGCCCCTAAGGTGGTATCTGAACAAAACCACAAAGCCATCTCGCTGCTTCCCGGCGGCTATTGTGGTCCACAAATGTTCAGCCTGACTCTGCACTGTCTTCCGCTTCCTACCTTCCAGCTGAGGAAGCCAGGCCAGGCTCGTTTTCCAGATCACCAAACTGCCACGGACAGTGGTCACTATGTCACTTTCTCCTCCCTCCACCCCTGCCTTCACTGGGCCAAACTGTCCCTCCATTCACCAAACTGCCTCACATGGATTGGGCACACTAGCCCCTCGCGGCTGTTACTCCCCACCCAGGCTGCCCTTAGGAATGCCCTTGTGATCAGTTGGCTGATGGGGCAATCAGGCTTTGCTCCGAATTTTCCAGGGTTTGCATTATAGAAAGAAAAAAAAAATCATCTCAATAACAGAAAAACCTGAATCTTGAGAAAGTTGAGCTCTTTTATGATTGGTCTAGAAAATAAATGATGAAATTCCTGAAACCAGAGTAGTGTTTATTTTATCCTTATAGAAGAAGTCAGAAGGGCAAATTTACCAGGGAGGACTTGCTGACAGTACTGTGTAACTCCCGGAGTTAGTTTGAACATCCGGGCTTCTACAGGGTTCAATGCTGTAAAATCATTTTCTACTGCAAAGAAATCGAATGCTTGAGTTTGGGCCCACGTTATATTTGATTTTTTTTTTCCTTCTAAAGTTGTTTGGCAGCGAATCTTTTGGCTTAATGGAAACAACCATCCAGGGTAGAGGATAAATTTATTAAAAGAAAATGTCTGATTCTCAGTAATCACTCTGCACTATGCCCAGTAGTTCAGCCAAGCACAACACGCTCTGAAACAATCCCCGATTCACAGGCATTTTTGCCACGCTTTTCCATGGCTCAAAAAGTCCTCATTAATGAAGTCAGGATTGAAAGGGAATAAATAGTTTTAGAAACACATATTCTTCAAAGTAAATATCAGTTACCAAATACATTGTCTGACTCTAAAACAAAGATATACTATATTCTTATTCCTTTTCTCCTTCTCTCTCTAAGTTGCCTGGGCTCTTATGGGATCACTAACCCCAGAAATTAGAAATGGTTGAGATGGGAAGAGACAGCTGCCCTTCAGCAAGAGAAAGTGCTTCTGTTTAAACAGAATGTAATATCGTAGCCCTACAGAGGGACCTTGTCTGCACCTTCTGATAATATTTGCATAACTGTATATGACTTTCGGGGCAATCAGTGAGTCTGCTCTCCTTCCTCTACTACCAGTAATCACACTGTGGCTTTCTTTGTGGTGTTCACATTTTTTTTTAAAAAAAATATAAGCTTTTGATTTTTTTCAAGCAATAAAACCAAACAAGCAGCTCTAATGCAAATCACCCAAACATGCACCTACTTCCATTGACCAAGAGAACAATTGTTTGGATTACAGATCCAAACTGCGTGGATCTCGATGCTGTAGCTGTCTGGGAATAGTTGGTCCAGTTTGAGCAGACTGATGCAGTGTGATAAGCTTATATTGCAAGTGAGCAATCAAGACACACTGCTCAATGGTGGAAGTGTCAGTCACTGATCCTTATTACCCTTGGTTCCTGTGGACATGACAGAGAAGAAGGAAGGAGAGGACCAGAAACCCTGGGGGAGAAACCTGAAGTTGGTTTATAAGTTAAAGAAGAGCTTGCCACGAAGATGAAATAGAAAAGAGAAATACAATGAAAGTCTCCTCAAGTGCTTTCTCATTCCTCGGGTTCCACGTGACAAAGCCAAATGTGATGTTTTAAGGATAAGTCAGCAGTATTTAAGGAGAGAGACATTATACAAGAAACAGGTCCAGGAGAAGGAACTCTAAGGTTTTTCTGTGTTTCACTTCATTAAAGCTCAAATCAATTCAGAATGTGTGTAAATGATAAATTTATTATCTTAGAGATAATGAAACTATCATTTTAAAAAGTCGTCTGTAAGAACTATTGTTACACCAGATATAAAAACTGTGTAAATAAGTAGTACATGTATTTTAAGATTTGGGAGAATATGATTAGATCAAGTAATTTCTAGCAGCTAGAATAAGTCCAATTTTCAGTTATCTTGGGTTGGTTTTGTTGGTGGTGGTACTGGTGGGAGTTTTGCTTGCTTGTTTTGGTTGTCTCTCTCTCTCTTTTTTTTTTTTTTAAATTTTACTTATTTATTTATTGGTTCAAGAAAAGACCAGCAGAAACAGCATGTTTCCCAAGAAGTTCTAAACACCTTTCTTGGGTCCTGTCTTTGATAAAACTACCCCTGATATGCCCAGTGTTTAGCCTTGCCATTGATGCGTTTGCCTGTGGGGTCCAGAGGCAGTTTCCATGGCAAGCTTCCCGTGCACAGAAGCAGGGTGAGTGGAATGTCTCTTCCAATGAGGAACCTTTCACTGACAGTGATAAAGGCCAAGAGCCTCCTTCACACAAACGATTGAAAAACAGAACACGAAGGACATTTTTATTTTGTGTTGTTTCCTTTGTGCGGTATGTGACTTCAGTGTAAACACCCATTTAATCAAGGACACAAAGGCAGCCACCTTTGCTGGGTAGGGGGTTCCCAGAGCCTCAGGACACAGAGCTTTTTTTTTTTTTTTTTTCTTTTTTTTTTTTTTTTTCATTTTGTTGTAGGACATTTCTCCAGGCTGTCATTTCAGGATCCTGTTGAACACTTCCCCACCTCCCCTTGGATGAGGAAAAAGATTTTCCCAAAGGACAATTTGAGAGTAAACTAAGTAGCACAACTTGAGAGAGTTTGAAAGCCAACATTTGTCTACTGTAACTGATTTTTAGAAACCTAAAAACCGTTGTCATCTGGAATATTCCAGTCACACTTTTCTCCTCTGGCTTCATTGGCTCACGCTGAACCTGTAGCTTTAAGTTAATACTTACTCCCTTTTTAGACATATACAGCACTCTTTGGGGTACTGTCTATTAAAGGGGCCTCTTTCCTTTAGGTCTTCTTTATCTTCCAACTAATTTCATCTTCAATTCTGGGGCTATCACAGTCTCTGTCTTCAAGGCTCTCCTTAAAGCTCCAATTCTTCTGGATAATCCATCCTGACTCAGGATGAAATACAAGTGTGAGTACAGAGTGAGACATTCTCAGATGTTCGGAACCTGAAATGACATTCTTATTGGTGCTGTCAAAATTGTTTGAATCTTTAGTCTTTGAGAAATTGCCTTAATAAAATATCAACAAATACTTCTCTAGAATGACTGGTTTTGGGACCTAGTTTAAAGTGCTGCCAATAAGAAGAAATAATATTTCACTTTAATAAGGAACAATAAATTTTTGAAGTTGACCTCAAAACAAGGTAAAGCTATTTTTAAGGGTCTCGTTATAATGTTTTTTTTTAAAAAATAATGCATGGGTAGCATTTTTTCTTAAATGGCTTCAACTGAAGTGCTAGTTGGTTGGTTTTCAGTATGCACAATAAATTAGACTGTGCAAGGTACTAGTCATAAAATGTGGTCCTGCGGTCAGTCTTCCTTGTCAATCACACTATACATAGTCTATACATAACACTAAGCATGATCTAAGGCTGGGATCCTTTATTATGTAAAATTCAGTAAGAATTATATATTTTACAATCGTATTTATGCCAGTCAAATTATATTTCTATCTTTAACAATGTACCTCTAACAACAGCAGCAACAAAAAAATGAAACAAAAATAAGAATTTTAGACCTAGACAAATAACATTTGGCATACTACTTCTTACTTTATGTAGTTATTGTGACTCTGACAACTGACAAACCATGTCAGCACAAATACTTTTATGCCACTGGAAGGCATGAGAAAGATCAGAATAGTAATAAATAAACTAGTCTTTAAAATCAAAAGCTACTTGTTGGGTTTTAGGTAATGGAGTATAGGGTTGTTTAATTAAAGGTAGTTTTAAGTTCACAGAACCATTTTTACCCCATATAAATATATTTCATGTACATTATCTGCTTAATCCACTAGTTGACCATAAGAAAAAGAAAATTTTCCCCCAGAGACCAGAAACAACAGCAACATTGATGAAAAAGTCTTATTTTAAGAGACAATGCAGAAAGTCTCCGATCCTGTCACTTGATGCTAAGCAATAAAATCGAAAGCCAGTTTTAAAGATAAACCAGATTCCCAGCCTATAAGTAGCTGCTGCCTTTTGTCTTCTGTGTATGCATCATCAACACAGCTAGGAAAGAATTGAAGCCCCACTGGGTACATCCCCAAGCAATTGATTATCAGCCATTAAAAGAGAGATGTTTGCTTCTTCATGGCGAGTAGCTTTCAGAATGAAAAGTAAAGAGATCTGATTGTTCCACACTGTCTTTCCTTTCTGTCTTACAACTGGCCGAGATCATCCTCTGACACTTCTTGGAGGTGCCAAAGACCCATTTTTATTTTCCTTTTGCTATTTTAACCAGGCTACTGACTATAAGATGGGGTAGCAGTTGCTATGAGGGGAAAATGCCCTGGTAGTGGAGGGTCCTTCACCTATCAAGAGGATTCCCCAGTATTGCCTGTCTTCAGCGCTGTATAGAGTTGCAGGAATCTGAGAAACAGCAAAAAAAAAAAAAAAAAAAAAAAAAAAAAAAAAAAAAAAAAAAAAAAAAAAGAAGGAAGGATTTCAAAACACAGTGTGAGATACAATTTCCCCCAAAAGATCAGGATACTTTAGTTTCACTTTGGAACTTCCTAGCCTCAACTTCTTAAGCATCCTGCAGTGATGAGCACCTCTGGGTGAGACTCGAAAGGATGATTGGTGTGGATGTCTTAAACACACTCACCATATCAGACCGCCCCCCCCAAAAGAATTAAAAACTCCCTCCAATGTACAGTATGTTTCCCAACTGCAGGAAAACAAATCCCCACAGTTAAGTAACAACATTAACAAACTATGCTGCATTGCAGACCAAAACACCAACCAACCTTTGAAAATCTGGAAAGAATGCCCCAGAAGAGAGATGTTAACTTATAATTCCAAGAATGTTTTGTGTACTGGGTTAGGGAGGGATGCATACACATATGTCTCCAGTCTGCAAAAGGTCATGGCTGTCTCCACCTGTTTCCTACTGGCCCAGTATCCAAACAGTTTTGTACTCTCAAGTCTTTGGGTCTTTGAGGTGATGAGGCAATGAAGAGAAGAGTCCCTTCCTCTAAGGATTGCCTCTCCTCCATTTTTTTAAGAAGGCATAGTTGGCTTGGAACAACCTCCTTGGGTGTCCTTGGTGTCCTTGGGTGCTGACTCGGGCTGGGGAGAAGGCAAGTGTTCAAGGACATGCTTAAGCAGGGTGATGACTGGGCTTTGTATAACCAAGAGGCATGGGGTTGCCAGGACAAACACATGCGCACAAGACCCTGCCTCCCAGGCCAAAGAATATGAAGTGAGAAGGGATATTAGGAGCTCACCTCAAATCCAAGTTCTCTCTCAGAACACAATTGCTACGTAGGGGATGTATCTCTGCTTGGGAGCCAAACACTAAGAGTAAAAGCAAATATTTGATGCTGAAGAGCTCTTAGGAGCTGAAGAGTGTCATCTACTTATTTCTACACATCAGTGTGGTCTTAGGATGTTAAATAGATTAAAAGGCTAAGAGAGGTCAGTCATTCCAAGGAAGACTCTTGTGCTTGTCCTAAACAAGTTTGGTTCTTCCTAAAATTGTTAAATGCCCCGTCTCAGTCCTGGGGAGGGTCCTTCACCAACTCAAAGGATGACATGTCCACTGTCTGCTCCTAGAATGTCCTGTAGAAGGTGGAATCAGAATTCACTGACACCACGTCACTGCATAGATGGGCCTGTACTGTGAAATTCCAGGGGACTGAGATCCTAAAACTGAGGGTCTCCAGAATTACCAAATCTATTCGTCATGGGAGGGGGAGGATGAGAAGGTGAAGGGAGAAGCAGAGATTGGGAGACTCTCAAGAGTGAGTGCAGGTAGCCAGAGGCAGTGCCCGGATGTACACCGGTTTCCAGTCCTGAGCTGCCTCCCCTGGCACAGCCTCCACGTTCAGGGGATCTTGGCATCTGTACTAAGGATTCTCTAGCACTCGACCGCCTTCTGCCAACCTCTGGCTCCTGCCTGGGTCTTGACTGCCGAGGGGTCAGCACAGTCATTTCAATTTAATCTTATTTAAAAAGACATAACTAATAAATCTATTGCCAGGGCCGCAGAAAGACCAAGCCAGCAGAGTCGATCCATCTCCCCATCCCATTGAATCCCACTGAAAACCATGACAACACCGGACAAGCTCCGATTTATCCCCGCGAGCTAAAGCGCATTGTGAGCAGACGTCAATCACGCATTATGCTGGACTGAACAAATGCAAAATCTTTGCTGGAACAAATGCTTCCAACAGGTCCGGGCGTCCCAGCTCCATTTTCCCCTTTGTTTGTGGCCTAGCAGTTGGCCTGTAGTGGGCTAGCCTCCGCCTGACCACCCAGCGCGCGGTGCAGCAGGCACGCTGCTGGGGAGGGCCGACAGGCTGGGTGGAGCCCAGGGCGCCACGTCCCGTCAGGTTCGAATTCAGCCCCAGCAGAGCCAGGTTTAATGCATCTCTCATCCCTAATTTTTTTTTTCTTCTTAGAAACTAGATACCCAAACCACTAGCTGGAGGAAAAGAGGCCTCTGATACCGCAATGGAGCTGAACTAGACTGAAGCCTGAGCAAGGTTGGGGGCCAACAGAATGTGCCCGCTCTTGGCAGCTCCACCCGCCTTTCAAGTGGATCATTTTCTCTGTAGGGACTAACGGATCTGGGAGGAAATCTCCTCCCAGGCACATTTTGTTTTGGGCAGGCCTGGGGCTAATTCTGCCGATTTGCCCATTCTGATGCCAAGCCGCGAGTGTAGCCCCTTCCTATGAGGCTTGTTCAGAAACTGGAACTGACTTGAGGGCTGAGAGGCAGAGATGACGTCAGAGTGGCGATGCCAAGGAGGCCTGAAGGTTTCAGTAGGCCGGCCTAGAAAATACTACCACCCGTGCGTGGGTCTTCGAATGGACCCAGGTCCAGCTTCGTGGACCTTGGCCACAGAGCCCCAGGTTTGTAACCCATAGAGGCCAGGCCGGGATGGGTATTTAGGAATCGCAGCCTGAATTTTTACTGTCTCCATTTTCGGCCTGGGGAGACAGGTATGGGTCCCGGGCACTTCCCCAGGCTCCCAGACCTTTCTCGGACTTTGTGAGGGGTGCGGTGGAGTGTGTGAGGAGACTCCTAGTGATTTGCAACACCTGTGCCCCAGACAGCTAGAAAGATCAAGCCACCGGCCACCCTCAGCTACCAAAGGGCATGGGGGGAGCGAGTGCGCCAGAAGAGTTGTAGATCACTTTCCAAACAATTGCGAGAAACTACCATTCCAGCAAACAAGATCCGGAATAAAACACACAAGGACGACATAAGTCGTCCCCCATTTTCAGCGCTACCACCCAGCCCAGGCCCCACTTCAGCCGGGGAGGAGGAGGAAGTTGGGGCTCGGCCGTGAGGACCATGGTCACTGTCCGCCACCCAAGATGTTATTCACTGGTAACAATCCCCATTATCTGTCCCCACTTTGGTCTAATCAGACGATCGCAAATGCCAAGGGCTGCTTCCTGCGGCCTCTGGGAGGTAACCAGTGCAAAGGGGCCGTGGCCCGTCGGGGCGGGGCGGGGGGCCGGGCGGGGCGGGGCGGGGGCGGAGATGGCACCTTCCGGACTGGTCCCGGCTTCGCCTCAGCACTCCTTCAGGTACTTAACACCCTGGACACCCGGACCTCAGCTTTCAAAGCCCACCGAGTGGTGAGGGCCGTTTATATAAACAGGGATTCCTCCGTAGAGGCGCTGACATCCCCGAAGCCAGCTCATGGCGAGCACCTCCCACTTCCACCCTTAGGAGCGGCGTCCCCAGCTGCCCCTGGGTTCCTAGCCAGCTCTGCCCCCCCTACCCCCCGCTTCTTCCCCTTCTCGGCCATGGCCAGCTCTGGACGCCTCGGTTTCACCGTGCGCAGCCTCCTGAATTTACCCGAGCAGGACGCGCAGCCCCGGGTGAGGAGCGAACCGCAGACGTGCAGTTCTCAAGCCGCCGCCTGGCTGGAGTCGGAGCGCAGCCACTACCCGTGTGAGTGAGCCCGGACTGCGGGGCGGGGTACGGAGGGGGAACCCAGTCAAGCCTCTGCGAGCCAGTTCTGGGATCGGGAGTGGAGATGCCAGCCCAGAGTCAGGTTTCTTCAGCCTTAGAGCAAGCGGTAGGCTCTGTGGTCCTCAAACCGACAGGTGGTGCATCCTGCATCGCGAGGGTAGATCCCCCTGCACCTCGGCTGCTGTGGAAGACTAGGGTTTTGGTGTCTGGAGATTCCTAAGAGTCAGAATATTTAAATATTTAAGACACCTTCCTTCTGTGTCCCAGGGTTTTTGCAAACCTTGGCAAAACAGAGGTGGCCCTATTGGTGACCCAGCTTATGGGAGATTGTTCTGCCAACTCAGCCACTGTTGTGGCTCGTTTAGGAGGACCCCAAGGTGGGTTCCTCTGGGGCATCATCTCAGGCTTGGTAATTACTATTTGTAGTATGGATGAGGTCGTAGGAGTAGGAGACGTGGGTACCCAGATGTGAACCCAGCAAAAGAAAGGGCTCTCAAATCCCAGTGCGAGGGAACCGGGGCTCCAGCTGGAGGGAGGGAGGCGCGGGTGGGAGGCAGGTCCCAGCCACTCGCCTCTCACCAGGCGGTGTCTGCTTTGTGGTTCCCAGCTTCTGATGAGGGCGGCCTCGAGACAAGCCCCGCGGACCGGTCGCAGCTGGCTTCCCTCGGGCCGGCATCTCCAGGCTCTGACACGGAAAAGAGGAGGAAGCGGCGGGTGCTGTTCTCCAAGGCCCAGACCTTGGAGTTGGAGCGGCGCTTCCGGCAGCAGCGCTACCTGTCGGCGCCCGAACGGGAACAGCTGGCTCGGCTCCTGCGCCTCACGCCCACGCAGGTCAAGATCTGGTTCCAGAACCATCGCTACAAGCTGAAGCGTGGGCGAGCGCCGGGGGCCTCGGAGCCGTCGGACCTGGCAGCACCAGCTGATCCTCCTGCCGCTCCTAGCCTGCTGCACCACGTGGTGGTGCCCGTGCTAGTGCACGACGGGCCGCCGTGCAGCAGCGGCAGGGGTGAGGGGACCGCTGCGGTGGCCCAGGACAAGTGCAGTGCACACCCGGCCACCGCGTGCCCAGTGCCCGGCTATACAGCCTTCGGGCCAGGCTCGGCGCTGGGTCTCTTCCCTGCCTACCAGCACTTAGCACCCCCAGCTCTGGTCTCCTGGAACTGGTGAGGCTGCCGAGGGGTGTCTTCAGTCACCCTGGACTTGGGACACTGGTGTTTGGCCTCAGTAAAGCTACAGCTGAGGCCCGAACGTGAGCAGGTTGGCCTCGAGGGAGCTGGCGTCGCTGGCGTGCCTTAACCAGCAGTCGCAAAAACACACGCTGCCGGGGACTTTCGCCAAGACTCCCCGGTTGTTCCCCCACCGCGAAGCCCAAAGCTAGATTTTATTTCTTGAGTTTTATTTGTATATTTTTAAATAGCGATTTGTATGAAGCGACTTATTTTTAAAAAGAAATAGAGTGTTTTCCCCTCGATTTGTGGTGCTAGACTGTAATGTGGAGGAGGGTTGGGTCCCTGGCGCTCCGGCCACTAAAGGAATGGGGTGGGGGGTGGGGGGCGCTGGTTTTCCTTGCCGGAACTGGGAGAACCCGTCTGCCCCTGGCCCTTTACATTGAGGCCCAGCACTGGTTAGGTTGTAGGTCAGACTGAAGCCCCAACAAGGCTTTGGGAAGGAAAGGGACTGAGGGGAGGCGACTGGGGCAAATCTGGGGAGTCGATCTGGCATCTCTGAGGCTCCAGTTCAAACTTCAAAAGTGAATCCAGCCGGGCAGGGTCCTGCGCTCCTGGCTCTTTCTAGAGTGCAGAATAAGGGAGCTTGGGGAGCGTGGAGCACCAAGGAACCTGGAACCTACAGTGAAGCTTGTGAGTGCTTCCATGTACTGCCATTTCCTGCCTCCTCAACCAAGCGGCATCTGGCCTTGGTGGGACAGGATAGGGAGGGTAGCGAAGAAATAAAAGGCGCAGTGACTGGCGTTGGGCACTACTTCCAAGCGACCCTGGGGAAAGAGGAAGAAGGTCTGGGAGGTTTAGCAATCCCATGCTGCGATGCGATGCCTTCAGTTAGGATGAATCCTGTCAACAGTGCACACACAGAGGGATCATCTTCTTTTTCCACACCTCGGGTTTGCACCTGTCTCCGAAGCGATTTCTGGGTACCCACTTCAGAAAGACGGTAGGAGAGCGGTGTCCACCAGAAACAGGGACAAGCCCCACCCCCATGAGGTCTGATGAACAGGCATTGGGCTTGTTAGGGGTCCTAGCTTTCTTGTCCAAAGAGGAAGAAGAGGAAGAGACAATGTGATCACCTGGGATGGGGGGTGGGTGGACAGTATGTTTGGGTCTCAGCTGCCTGCCACCTTGTCTTCCATATGGATGTGGCTATCCTAGAAGAATCTCCATCCTTAAACCTTCTTTTGTGTTGGATACTGAAAAAGGCATTGTCAGGCCTAAAAAGGACCTAGACAAAATCCACACTGTTTCAATTCAAAACTCCGTTTAATCAGCCTCTGGAGACAATGCAGTGCGTGTTAGGCCAGACAATAGCATCTTTTTAAACCTTGTGGCCTTCAGGAAGACAAAGGGCTTGAATTTTATGGGCTTACAACTTCAATTAGAACAGTGCCAGTGTGCGTGGGAGATTATCAAATTTGTATCATAAAACCCCTTTCTAGCAAATGATTGGTAGGGAGGGGGCCCGACATTGTAAGACATGTATTGGGGCCTAGCAGGAGCTTCCCGGTCAGAGTTGACCGAGCAGATGTGACAGAAAAAGAGGATGGGATTTCTGAGGAAGGCCTGAGTTGGGATTTGTCGCTGTGGTCAGCTGGCTGTGTGCTTAACTCTTCCAAGTTCTTATTTAATTCATGAATTGGTGTGTGGGGGGGGGGAATCACAGCTTCTTTCTGCCAGGGACTAAAACAAGCTCCTCAATGTCCTTAGGAGAAAGTGTCAAGAAGATAGGGATACCTACCTGTTTGGCAGATCTAAGAATGGGTGAAGTGGAGAGGGCCTATGAATGTGAGGTCTCCAGAACAAAGTGATTGCATCTATGGGGAGACTATCCTTACCAGGAAGGTTTTGGGGAAAGCGGCCCTGTGGCGAGCAAATTAGTGTCACAGCAAGATGGTTAGAGTCACAGCAGGATCCACCCAGTGAGCCAATTGTACTCTGGGCAGGAAGGGGACAGTGGTAACCCGCAGCCACAATATGCGAACTGTTAGTTTTAGCTCTGCATTCTTTTACCATTGGCTAGAGAGGCCTTCCTTTAGAAATAAAAGACCCCATGGGAAAGGTCAAAACACACTCGCATCTCGCTGATTCATTTTAGAGACTTGGGTTAGCATCTATGTTATTCTGTCCGTATCCATCATAAGATAGAAAACTGCCCATTTCCTTTGTGACCCAAAAGGTCAATCCTCCTTGGTTCTGACAAAAGCCGAATCCAAGTCCTCTCTGCCAGCAGCTGTGAAAACAGTCAGGGGCTCCTTCTCCAAAGCTAAGCGTTTCAATCCTGCCACCCACCATCAGCGTTACATGGCAGATTCACACTCAGAAAACTTGTAGTGAAATGTGCTGTGTTTCCAGGTCCATTGACAGCCGATCTCACGGACACACACACACACACACACACACACACACACACACACACACGGGGGGGGTTGGGGGTCAGATCTTGTTTTACAGATAAGAAACCAACATAAAGTAATCATAAACCTGAAAGGATGTCACTATTGTCCTTAGCTTAGCCATAGTTAGCCACCCTCCACACTTCCTTCCCTTCGGGAGGACAGCTGTCACGGTGCAGATATTATGCGGCCATCACACATATGAACAGGCTGCCAGAGCAAGCTGGAAGCACCTTGTTCTTCAGGTCATTCCTGAAGCTGCTTAGAGTCCAGCGACCTGCTAACACTTACTAATGTCCCCTGTATGCCAGTGGACCTGTAGCCCAAGGTTTCTTGCTTGTTTTTTGGTTTTTTTTTTTTTTGGGGGGGGGGTTATTTTGCATGTAATAGCACATTCAATCCTCAAGATTCAATCCTCAAGGCCCACTTTCATATGTGGAGTCTTAAGGTCAAAGAGGGTGTAAGTAGTTAGTCTAGGGTTAAATGGTATGCTGAGAACTTCAGATGTGGTGTGTGTGTGTGTGTGTGTGTGTGTGTGTGTGTGTGTGTGTGTGTGTGTTGTGCATGTGTACATGTAGGTGTGGGAATGTTCAGTGTTTATGTATGCACGTGGAGGCCAGAGGTTGATGCTGAGTGTCTTCTTCAATTGTTTCTACCTGACTTTATGAGACAGGGTCTCTCACTGACATGGAACTCCCTAGATTCAACTTGGCTGGATGGCAAGAAACCCAGGAATCCCCCTGTCCTCACTCACCCATAACAAACAATCTTAACGACTAGACCATCTCCCCAGCCCTTGCCTCCAGTTGTTACACTTTTAATTATATGATGGTAATTAGTTTGCTATCTTTTTTGTTCTATGATTTTCATTCAACAATCTTGGTTATTTTCCTTACAGTTTCCTTAAAGACATGTCCTTCCTTCCTTCCTTCCTTCCTTCCTTCCTTCCTTCCTTCCTTCCTTCCTCTACTTGTTTGTTTGTTTCTTTGGTTGTGTGGTTGGTTGGTTGGTTGGTTGGTTGGTCTTTTGTGACACAGTTTCTCTGAACAGCCCTGGCTGTCCTGGAACTCATTCTGTAGACTAGGCTGGCCTCGAACACGTGTGCCACCACACCCAGCTAAAGATACGTTGTTTAGCATCTTTCTGCCTCTCTCTGTTTTGCCCCTCGCTAACCAACCCTCCAGCTTTGGGACACAGCCTCTGTGTTTCCCCTGGGTCTGTCTGTCTGCGTGCCTTCTTGTCTAGCTGCCAGTGAGACGCTGCCCTTGTGCAGGTCGGGGCATTCTCCTGTGACTATCATTCTGCCATTCTTCTTCCAGAAAAAACATCTGTTGCCAGTGCCTTGACAAGTGCAATTGTACACTCAGAGTTCAGGGGAGTTGTTGCTGACTCTGGTAAGCTCCTTTAAGCAGTTCCCAACCCCCACACCCGGATCCCCGTGGAGCTGTGTGTCTCTGACTTTCCTAACCCCCTTTTTAGGTCTCCCTTTCCTTCCCAGGTCTCCAATTTAATCTTTATTATTAAATATCATCCTCTTCACATTTCCTCGCTGTCCTTCCACTGTAAACATTTTCACTTCATCTCACTTATATCTCTTGCTGGTGGAGATTGCAATTTTCACTTCAATTTTCTCTCTGTTGTTCAGGAGATCTTACATCTTAGCACATCTCTTATCTGGCCAATTTAGCACTTTAGTGTCTTAGGTAATGTGCTGCTGAAGGGTTAGAAGGAAGTTGTTTGAGTCAAGGTTAACCTACACCTTCCCTTTTAACAATGGAGTTTGAATGTTTCTGATTCCCTTGCCTTGGTCGATTTAATTCATTAGCCTTTCTCTCTTCCTTTCTAGCCCCTCTTTGTGTGCGTCTTTATCCCTCTTTCTCTCCTCACATGCACAAACACACACACTAAAACTTTTCGCCTTGTGAATAAGATACACAAGCATGTGGCTATGGACTTGACGTGGTTGAATATTATTGTTAACCATTCGTCTGCCATGATGTTTCAGCTAACCAGTGTAGGTAAGTTGCCAGTGACTACGAATAACAAACAGTCCAAGCTGCTTTCAGAGGAAGTAAGGTCAGTACCTCCAAGCACAGCAACCTCTGCAAATCTGCCTGAGAAACTGCATCCCACAGGACCACTTATATTTCCAAGCCATTCTGGAGGCAGGGACGCCTAAATGTCTCCTTAATTGTTTTCAGAATTCCAGTTCTGCACCTGTTCACCTCGCTCTGGTCCCCTGGACACGTGTGCAATACCAAAAGGTGTTTAACAATCTCCTTCCCTCCTTGTGCTCGCCACTCATATTACTCAGTCTGTAAGTTCACCGAAGATCACCCAAGAACTGAACAGCAGTCCCTTTGATGCTAAACCACATAGTGACGCCTTGGCCTCACAGGGAGACCAGGAGGAGGCATGTGGGCTATGGATTGTCGAATGGCCCTTCCACCCCAGCTCCCATCTGAATGTTCAAGCTTAAGAGTTCTCAGTTTTTCCAGCTATGCCCAGTATGTAAGCTGTAGTGCTTATTGGGGGCGGGGAACATCACAAATTAGAAGTAGAAAGTAATTTTCTCATTAATAACCTGCCTGATGGACCAAAAACAAAAACAAAAAAGAAAAAGAAAAAAAGAAAAGAAAAACCCTCTAGTCTTTTTTGAGGTCCTGTAATTTCAAACCCTGCTGCAGTTCCACATAACTTCGGTGAGTAGGGTGTGACAGAAGGGACATCTGAGGGACTGGTCATGCTTAACTTCCTCCTGTATTCTGACTGGGTGGTCTGGTATGAGTAACAGGTTTTCAAATGCTTTTCTTTAGCTAAAAGCTCTGAATTGGACTCTCTCTTTTTCTGCTCTTAATACCAATTGCCCTGCCATTCTTCCTCTTCTTCTTTTTTCTGTTCCTCTTTCTCTAGCCTGGGGATTGGATAAGATATTTGGAAGAATTCTCTAGGAAGAGGAATGTAGGCTGTTTGCAAATTAAACTGTGACAAAGTGTCAAGAAAACCCACTAAAAGGGCCCTTGACTCTCACCTAAGACGCTGTCTTTCTGCTGTATCCTCTGCTGAAGCTTTGCTGGAGGATATTGCATTAAGCAGCAATTCCTCCAGGCCTAAGGAAGTCATCAGCTTAGGTTTAAATGACCTCTTGGGAGGTAAATTCTCAACTAGAGGCAACCCCGAATCACTATAAGCTCTCAGGATCTGATGCAATCACATAAGCATCAGCACAGATACAACAAAATTCAGATGTAGAATATGAGACATGAAAGGATGGGAAGAAGTGAGTTGGTGAGCAAGGAATCAGGTGCTTTTTTTTGGGGGGGGGGGACTGTTTTACTGCCCAGTCACAGGAACAGACTCAGCAAGCTGTCTGAATACAGCATGCCACCAGTTAGTTCCCTGCTAGGAACATTCCACGTTTAACTCAAGTTAAGATGAAGAGGTAGTGTGGATTTTCTTATTGTTTATACGGATGAGTAGAATGTTAAGTATTAATTAGTTTGGGGCTGTGTGTAGCAAAGAGAATTAACAAAACACAATAAGGCTCCTAGAATTTTTTCCAGAAGAAACTACAAATATCTTTCACCCCTTCCTTGAAGTTGTTGATTGAAAAAAAAGGAAATATATTCTCAGATAAATTATGTGTGCCTAGCAACAGAATGGCCTCAACTATATTTACTAATATAATTATTAAAAATGTATATGATGCATGTATAAATGGGTGTGGAGACTTTGGAAGTCTTTTCCTTAATGAGAAAGTCTCTCATCCAGTGTCCCATTTATCATTTTGCTTTTCTCATCTGAAAATGACCAATTTTTTCTCTAAGATAATGCAGGGAGCACCAAATGTATAAATAGGCTGTGTTCCTAAGTCTAGTAGTCTTCACAGTAACATTTGGTTTCTCACTAGCGATGCGACAAATTCAGGTAAGTTGTTAAAGTATAGAGAGGAACTCTCATCTCTATCATTGTAAACATAACCACCAAGAGAAAGGACTGGGGTCGTATTGACCGGGAAAGACCAATTCCCCTTTATTCTTCAGCTTCCTGGAGCCCAGGAGCAGGAATGCAGAGAGAAGCATCTGGGTGGGAGTTTGAACGAGAGGTTTCTGGGGAGATTCTACAGGTGTGAGACAATTACACCTCAAGGTTCCACAGCTGAAAACCCACAGCCCCGAAGTCTTAGCACCTAATGCATTTTAAACTGAGCTTAGAATGCTTGCTGTTACTTTCCATACCCCTGGCGGTGGGGGTGGGGGGGGGAGTCACAGTTTGTATCCCTTTAACTCCTTCATGTAATTGTCACCACAGGGGCTACAGCCACTTGATGTGTAGACTGCAGAGTGAGAATGTTGCTGAAACACAGGTATCTGGGTTCTAAGGAAGGAAGAGCACCCTATCACCCTCTCTTCTCAGCAACTAATGATGCCTGGTGGGAGGGGGAGCTCCAGCACCCTCTCATCCTGTCTTCTCAGCAACTACTGATGCCTGGAGGTGGTGGTGGCTACAGGAGCTACTTTACTCTCTCAGACCACTCTGTTCTCACACAACCCCAGACTGACTCGATGCCTGGCCTCACTTAAGATGTTTCATTCAACTGTGAAAAAGAAGAAAATAGTTTGTGTAGTAAAAGAAGCAATCAACGAAATTCAAAGGCATCTTCCAGAATAGAAGAAAACACAAGGGGTGTGTGTGTGTGTGTGTGTGTGTGTATGCTATCCTAGATATGTGAGGAACTCATGCATCTCAATAGCTGAACAACAACAGTACAATAACAACAATACATCCATATAACAAAAGGATTTGAATTGCCATTCCAAAACAAACACAGATGCTCAACCAGTGTATGAAAAGGTACTCAACATTATTATTATTATCATCAGAGAAATGCAAATCAAAATCACAATAAAATATTACCTTATGTCTATTAGGGTGGTGATTTATCAGCAGGAGAAGTGGGGGCAGAGGGATGCTTCGTGGGTGCTTTCCAAGCCTGACAACCTGAGTTTGTCCCCTGAGTTCCACATGGTAGCAAGAGAAAACAGACTCCTGTGAGCTGTCCTCTGCACCTCTCCCCATACATGCAGTGTGCTGTGCATAAGATACACACACACACACACACACACACACACACACACACACACACACTGAATGACTAAATATAATGCTTTAAAAAGAAAAGCAATAAGGTGATGATATGAAGAAGAAACTTACAGTACTGGTAGGAATGGAAATTAGTATGTGCATAATGGAAAATGGCTGGAGAGATGGCTCAGTGGTTAAGAGCACTGGCTGCTCTTTCAGGAGATCTGGGTTTGATTCCTAGCACCCACACGGGTAACTTACAATTTCTGTAACCCCAGATCCAGGGAGTCTGACAGTATTTTCTAGCCTTCACAGGTATCAGATACACATGTGGTACACAGACAGCAATACAGGCAAAGCACCCACACACATACAAAATTTAAAAGGGAAAAAAAATGTATGAAGATTCCTCAGAAACTTAAAATGAAAACTACTTATGATCTGGTAATCCCTTTCCTGGATACATATATCCAAAGGAAATTAATATTGATATCTTGAAGAGCTAGTTGTGTTCTCATGTACATGTCAGCATTATTAATAATAACCAAGAGGCAGAAATAACTTAAGTGGACACCAGTGGAAAAGTAATGGAGAAAATTTCACACACACACACACACACACACACACACACACACACACACACACAATTTTTAAACCAAAAGAAAAAGAAACAAATTCTGTCATGGGAGACAGAATTGACCGACCTGGGGGACACTAAGCTAAGGGAAATGAAATGGAGAAAGACAAATATTTTATAATTTTCCCTATCCATGGAGTCTAAATAAATCAAACATTTTCTCATAGAAACAGATTAGAACAGTAGTTGCCAGAGGCTGGGAGACATGTGAAATAGGGAAATACTCAAAGGGGACAAACTTTCAGTTATAGGATAAATGATTGGTGTCTATCTAATGTATAGCAAAGGTGGTGATCAATTAACTTGGTTGTGGTAAACAACCTGCATGTTTACTATCTTGAATATAATTTTCATTTGTCATTTAAACTTTCTTTACAAAGTAACACATTGTTACATCTACCAAAAACATGAATTTATTCTAATAATCTTCCTGTTGAACCTTAACCAAATGATGCCTACCTGTGCTAGCTTTAAGAGGGCCATAGTCTTCCGTAGCCTGTGGCTCTTGTTCACCATTGTCCTGCAGTAGTGGCCGAGTGTGTACTTAGTATGCATAAGGCCTTGGCTCCGGTCCCCAACACTGGAAGACTTCCTATGTCTTTCCTTGTTTCTAGGAAGTGTGGTGGTAATCTAATTGTACTGAAATATTATTTTGATTGTATGTTAATAAATAAAGTTGTCTGGGGGGTCAGAGCTATTAGAGCCATAGCAAGAGTGTGGCGGTGGTGGCACATGCCTTTAATCCCATAGATATCTGTGTGTTCAGGGTCAGAGCTATTAGAGCCATAGCAAGAGTGTGGCGGTGGTGGCACACGCCTTTAATCCCATAAGATCTCTGTGTGTTCAGGGATACAGTCAGCATTGGAGACATATGCCTTTAAGACCTAGGGGGCTGTACATTCAGACAGTGACGAGGCAGTCATGTGTTTGGGTTTACAACCAATGAGAAGGCAGAACAACATACTATAAAAAAACGAACCGACAGGAAGTAGGTCTCTTTTTGCGAAGCTGGGACAGCAGGAGGAAGGGTGAGATTTTAGCTCTGAGCTCTGACCTCTCGGCTTTCTCTTTTACATTGTTTCTGTGTTTCTTATTTAATAAGACGGTTGGATACATCAATAAGGAAGTCCTCGCCAAGATTGCCTTTGTTCACACATTACTTTTCCCTTCTCTTCTCCCTCCCTTCCTCCCTCCTTCCCTCCCTCCTCTTCTTCCTCCCCCCTCTCTTTTGAGACAGAATATTGTAACGTAGCTCAGATTGTGCTGAAACAAAAATCATCCTAAGTGTTGGGGTTCCCAGGTGTGAGCCCCTACACACAGAAAACCCACATGTATTTATAGGCTCGCGACCCACAGACCATGTCAAGGGACTCTACCATGCTTTCATCGTGTAGCTGTCTGGAACATTTGAACATGTTTTGCTAGGAAACGCTCTCTACAGGACTCACCAAATTCTTTCACTTTAGTCAGGTGGCTTCAGTTTCTAAATTCGTTTGTCCATGTAGCATTTGCTCAGTAACTGGAAGAAAAAGAAGGAATTCCCATTGGTCCATCCAATATAAAGCTGCAACCAAACTCAGAGCTCTCACTTGGATTGCTATGTGACATAGTGACATTGTGGAGAAAGCAGGGACTTGGGGGTCAGTGGGCCTTCATTTTGAAAGGAAAGGTTGAATGCTGTTTGTCACACCGATTGTGTTAAACTCTTTTCAGCCTTAGGTCCCTTAACCTTCACTTAGAGAAAGTGTCATCTGCTAAATGTGTTAAAAGAAACCAGTGTTGAATAAATGAACAATGTCTGATAGTTGACACTGGATGGACTGTCCTTTGTTCTCTTACATTTTTCCAGTGTAGCATTCAATTTGTTTATTTTTAATAAAACAGTCACCTGGGAATGAACTTGGCAGGAAACACAACCTAAACACATCAGTGGTTAACTAACGGTTTATTTCCTGTTTATGTTATATACCCCTGACACTTTGCTTTATTTTATTTTCATTATGGGACCCAAGCAGAAGACTCAGTTTCTAAATAGGGCATTTCAGTCTTAAAACAGGGGTAAGGGGGCATGACAGAACCATAAGTTGCTAAACTTTTGATTTAAAAGGGTGTGCATTGCCTTGCACATCTGATGTGCTAAAGCATAATTATTTGATGTCAACATGCTGTGAGGAGTAGTGGACATTTTACACAATCATATGTCCTGAACAAAAAGAACAAGGCTAAAGGCATCCTAATATCTGATTTCAAATTATGCCAAAGAGCCATAGTGACAAAATCCTCAGGGTACTTACACAAAAATTAGACATAAAGATTAACTCACTCTAGTAAAGGACTGTAGCAGGAATCTCAGAGAGTCTTAATAAAACAAACCCAGAGCCAAGTATTGGGGTGAAGCTGGAAGATCAGAGAGACAGAATAAGCCACAGCTAACCTCACCTGGCCAATTCCTCAGCTGGTCTTGTTTCCTCAGACTGGAAGCCTCTGTGTCCTCATATCCGAATGGCTCTCAGCTGAACTGTGCTGCTAGAAACCTGAAATCTTAACCAGCCAAATGCTTAACCAGCCAAATGCTTCTAGTTTCTGGTCTCCACGCCTTATATATCTTTCTGTTTTTGCCATTACTCCCTTTAATCCCTGGGATTAAAGACTGGCTTTCTGAGATTAAAGGGATGAGTCACCATGCTTGGCTGTATCCTTGAACAGATGAATTTCTGCCTCTGGAATGCTAGGATTAAAGACGTGTGCTACCACTGCCTAGCCTTTATGTTTAATATTATGGCTGTTCTGTCTCTGACCCCAGGTAAGTTTATTAGCATGCACAATATTTTGGGGAACACAATACCACAAAGGACCCAGAATAAATTCACACAGCTATAGTATAATCGTTTGAATGTAGTTGGACCCCATAATCTCAAAGGAGTCATACTATTAGGAGGTGTGGATTTGTTGAAGTGGGTATGGAGGAAGTGTGTCATTGTGGGCGTGGGCTTTGAGGTTTCCTATGCTCAGGACACAGCCCAGTGTTTCAGTTGACTTTCTGTTGCCTATAAAATGTAGCACTCTCAGTTCCAGTACCACGTGTGTCTGCATGCTGCCATGCTCCCTGTCGTGATGATAATGGACTGAACCTTTGAAACTTGAAGCAAGCCACCCCAATTAAACGTTTTTTTTTTTTTTTTTTTTTTTTTTTTTTTTTTTTTTTTTTTTTTTTTAATAAGGGTTGTCATGGTCATGCTGTCTCTTCACAGCAATAAAAACCCCAGCTAAGATATACAGCCACCTAGTTGTGTTAGAAACACATGTTGGGAATGACAGCTTGTTTACCGGAAGATGTGAAGAAAATGAAATAACCACGTGAAGCATAACAAAAGTAGATCTGTATCTCTCACCACACATACAAGTCAATTCAAACTGGACCAAAGATCTTAATATAAAACCTGACACTCAAGCTGAGAGAGGAACATATAGTCAGATCATTAGTAAGATATAGGCACAGTCAAGGACTGTGTGAAATATATATCCTCCCCAGGTCAGGAAATATTCCTAAGAATTGACAATGAGATAGTCTAAAGTTAAGAAGCTCTTCTGCCCCAGGACCCAGGCAGCAGCATGTAACAGAAGAAAAATGGGCAATCACATTGACTAGTCTCACTTCAGATTTATGACAGTAACTTCAGTTCCGAAGGATCTGACGACCTTTTAGACCTCTTCAGGCACTGCACACATGTCCACATGTCACATGGACTGAAAAATAAAAGAAACTTCTAAGTTCTTTTCTCAATTGCTCCTACTATTCTCTCTCTCTCTCTCTCTCTCTCTCTCTCTCTCTCTCTCTCTCTCTCTCTCTCTCTCTCTCTCTCTCTCTCTCTGCCTTTGTCTCTGGTAGGGTCTCAGGTTATCTAGGTCACCCTCAAATCCATTATGTGACCGAGAAAGACCTTGCACTCCCCTGACCGCTGGGTAGCAGGCACACACCACCGTACCTGGCCCATGTGCTGTTTTCAAATATGGATGAAAACTACAAGGATAGCACTAGCTGCTTCACATCCCCAGGAGCACAGAGGCTGTAAACCTTTAACTTTTCAGTCATTCTTGTGAATTGTAGAGCTTCCTAATAAAGCAATTAGTTTACATTCATTTAATAGCTAATGCTACTGAGTGAAATGACTCTTCAAATCCTTTGTCCACTTAAAACAAGTTGCCTTTTTATTATTCAATGAATAGTGCTTTACATATTCTGGTCAGAAGCTCTCTCTTCTACAAGACTCGAGGTTTGCAATTATTTTCTCCCAGGAACTTGATTTTTATTTTCTTTGTGACAGCTTTCAAATAACATAAAATTTTAATTTTGATGATGTCCACTGGATTGATAATCCCTTTTTTATTCAAGCTTCTTGTACACTAAGAAATCTTTATTAACCCAGGGTCATAAGGAGATTTTTTGGAAGCTTTATATGTTTATATCTTATATTTAGGTCTATAACTCATTCAATTAAATTTTGTTGGGAAGTAAGACTTGAGATTACTTTCTTTCTATTGACATATCCAGCTGCCTTATCAGTCTGTCTCCCTGTTCTTTGTGTTTCCAGCTGTCACCACAGAGAGCATCCCATTGTTAAGAACTATCCCATTTTGATATCCCCCTGCTTTTCTTAAACGTGAATTGAGTATCCATGTAGAGCTATTACTAGACCCTTGCTCGCCCCCATGATCTGCATGACTGTCTGCACGTCCACCAAATCACACTTCTCTGATTGCTTTGGATTACAGAAAGACACAAAATCAGGAAATGAAAATCATAAAACTTTGTTTTCTAGAATTGTATGCTAGATGATTTGCTTATAAAGTACTGTCTTCAATAAGCTTATCAACTTGTATATTTAAGGCTAATAGGGTTTGGGTTAGAATTACTTGGAGTTTATAGAATAACTTAAAGAAGAATTCTTTTTTTTTTCCCCCCTTGAGACAGCGTTTCTCTGTGTAGCTCTGGCTGTCCTGGATCTCACTCTGTAGACCAGGCTGGCCTTGAACTCACAGAGATCTGCCTGTCTCTGCCTTTCAAGTGCTGAGATTAAAGGTGTGTGCCATCACTTCCCAGCTAAAAATTCATATTTTTATATTAAATTTTCTAGTATGGTTGCTTTTGTATTTTTTTAGTATTTTGAATAATGCACCAATGGTCACTAAGCTACAGGTATCTCTTCAAGATGTCTTTTCATATTCTCCCCATACCCCCCCCTCTCAAGACACGCTCTCACTCTCATCCAAGGCTATCCAGAACTTAACCATGTTCCCAGATTTCTCTCAAACTTGGCATCTATCTATTCTAACTCACTAATGCTGGGATTACAGATATGTGCCACCATGCCTGGCTTATGGTTTCCTTTTCTTCAGGTATGTACTCTGAAGGGAAAGGCTGAGGATCTGTTTTAAGTTTCTGAGGCACCTTCACTCTGGTAGCCATCATGGCTACCAGCTATCACTCTCAGCAACAGTACACACAGGTTGTTTCCTCCTTTCTTGCCATCACTTATCTTGTGTTTTTTGGTGTAGCCATCTTAAGGGGTGGGAAGTACCATCTTACTGTACTTTTGTATGCCCTTCCTTGATGACTTTATTTCCACCATTGTTTTATAGACTATACATGTTTTGTTTTGAAAAAAACTTATGGTTGACCAACATACATTTTAATTTATAATATATACTTTAATTGGTCTCTGTCTAGTTTCATGAAGTGAAGTGCTCTTGGATAGTATATTAATCTGTGTCCCAATATCTTAAAGTTTGTTCTAAGTCTAAAAGGAGGCATTAAAATAGAACTAATGGAATAATGACCAAAAAAATGTCAAATTTTGTTGAAAATATTTTTTTTGAAAGCCAAAAACCCCAAGCTCAATAAAAATAAATTAAACTACTTCAGGCATAACAGAATCAAGTTTCTGAAATCCATGGACATATGATAAAATTTTAAATCTGCTAAGGACAGAGACATATTATATTGATATAAACAAAGAATATTTTCTTAAAAATCTATACATATATGAAAGGAATCTAATGGAGTCACCAAATAATGGGAAAAACAATGCTCCAACTAGACCAATCTGATGCCACCAAGTGAAAGCTCCAGTGCCAGGAGTGGGTTACATCTTACCGTGTTGTTGGTGGTGAAAGGGGCCCCATGTGCCAGGACAGGTTGGTCAACATGAAACAAAGTCAAGGGGTTTTGTGGACTTTTTGTTTCATTTAGCCATGTTTTTGTTTTATTTGTCTTTGTTTGCTATGATTTTTTGTTATTTTGCTTTTGTCCCTCTTTCTTTTACATTTCTCCATTTTGGTTGGTGAGAACGTGAATTCCTTTCAGTTCTTTATGGCCTCACTTTGTTCTGGACACCCTGTCCTCAGCTTTGGGAAACTTTCTCCAAAGGTATTCAGATCAGTCCTAAGTGAAGATTCTCTTTAGATTTCTGGGGCTTATTCTCCAGGCAGCACCATTCTTTTTATATGTATTGCCCTGTGCTTCCTAGGAAGGTTGATAGCCTCAAACCTCGATCCGCATCTCCTTGACCTAACAGGAGTACTTTTGAAAACACCACAACCAGAAAACTATACTGTGCAAAAAAAAAAACAAAAAACAAAACAAAACAAAAAAAAAGCTGTAAGCAGCAGCACAGAAGATGCCAAAGCTTGATTAATTGATTAATGTGCTTTCTTCTCAGCGATCAGCCTTACAGTGCTGTCAGATGTATGAAGATGCTTTCACCCAGTTTGTCAAATATACAGTTGTTCATAAGTGAAGAGGAATTCCTGATGCTGCTAATTCTTTCTGGTCAAAGATGTCCCCTAGTCCTCTGTGAACTTACTCTAACCATCTGCCCCACATCAGGGCCAACCATGATGAGATTGCTAACTCAGTACTACCTATGTGTTTATGACTCACAAAAGGCAAATGCTTCTTAGGAAGTTATAAACCACAACCATGTTATAAACAACATGACATGGAGGAACACTAAGTAAACCTGCTAAACAGATTAAACCTAAGAAAAGTAAGTTGTGAGTTCTTAGGACTTGTTGGGTAGTGTGAGGCTTACAAAGGTGAAACATAACTTGTTTGAAACCATACATCAAGTCTTAGGCACTGTTCTATTGCTGTGAAGAGACGCCATGACTAAGGCAGCTTATAAAAGAAAGCATTTATTTAAGGGCTTGCTTACAGTTTCAGAAAGGTTAGTCTATGATCAACATGGTGGGAAGCATGGCAGCAGGCAGGCAGGTCTGGTACTGGAGCAGTAGCTGAGAGGGGAGAGGAGAGAAAGAGAGAGAGACAGAGAGAGAGAGAAAAACAGAGAGAAAGAGACAGAGAGAGACAGAGAGAGAGACTGGGCCTGTTGTGGGCATTTGAAACCTCAAAGCTTACCCCTAGTGACACACCTCCTCCAACGTGGTCACATCTCCTAATCCTTCCTAAATAGTTCTACCAACTCGAGACCAAAAATTCAAATATAGAGCCTCAGGAGACATTGTCATTGAAACCTCCTTTTACCTTGTATATATATATATTTTTGGTTTTTCGAGACAGGGTTTCTCTGTGTAGCTTTGCTCCTTTCCTGGGACTCACTTGGTAGTCCAGGCTGGCCTCGAACTCACAGAGATCCGCCTGCCTCTGCCTCCCGAGTGCTGGGATTAAAGGCGTGCGCCACCACCGCCCGGCACCTTGTATATTTTTTAATTCAGATCTGATAAGGGTAACAGATCAGAGGATAGTTGCTGGAGAAAAAAAATCATTTGTTACAATTTTTAAGAAGACAAAATAAGACAGAGGACCACGTGTGAGCATAGGGACTGCCTAGAGGCAGATATGGTAATGGTAAATACACGGTGATGGTAAAGAGTGAGAGGAGCCTGCACTGGACTTTCATGAAAGGGGTGACGTGCACAGGACAAGGAGATCCTGAATACTGGAATAACTAATGAAGATGTAGGGGACTCTGTATTGCTTCTCTTGCATATAAGAGGTCTTCTTGAGGCCAGCTGTTCGCTATCCCTAAGGTACTGGCAAAATGCAACCCCAAAGCCTCACAAAACATAGAAAACAAAATATACGTGTGTGACTACAGCAAACTGACTATTTCAAGGAGATTTGATAGCATCATGGAATAAACGAGAGATGGAGGGTCTGGAGGGTTTGGTCCAGATGTGAGTCTACAGGCTGAGCTCCAGAGAACTAGTGAATGGGTCACCTGTCTCCCCTCTGCTTCTAATTTTACTCCTCTTCTCCACGTACCTAAACAAGTGTTGTTTATACGATGCACACCATATTGCTGTTTTTCACATACTTAACATCCAGCAAGTGGCTACTCAGAACACGTAGCATCAAGTTCAAATTTCCTAATAGTCAACACAGGTGTTGGTCCCATCCCTCTACTGCTCACAGTAGTGTCAAATATGCTGTATTTTCCTAGAGCTTTTATTTTGTTTTGAGACAGGGTCTCACTATGCAGTGCTGGCTGGCCAGGAACTCACTGTGTAGACCAGGCTGGCTTCACAGTCATACAAGTCCACCAGCCTCTGCCTCCTAAGTGCTGGGGTTGAAGGCATGGGTCTCCACACTCAGCCTTCACTTCTCCTAGGTCTTTGAAAACATTGGCCTCTTCTTTTCAGCTCTTCACATTTGTTCATTACCTATTCCAACATCATGGGATCCTTCCCACATTGATGAAAACATATGCTCCTTAGAGAGGTTTTGCTCACCTAATCTGCCAGCTCATGGTCATACCCAGACTCCACACAGCACTCTGTTCACCATCATGACTCTGACTACACTTCTCTATCTGCTCATTAACTTCTTTCATTTGCCACAAGGACAGGGACCACATAAATGATAAATTATATTCACTTCTGTATTCTGACTCAACTTTCAGAATTGCTTCACTCCTAACACTTCACTGTTGGCATGACTGGGGTGGACCTGGGGAGGTGATAGACCGATCCTCACCTTGAATGGGAACCAAACTGTTCTCCTAAGGAAAAAGAAAACACTGTATTTTCATGGGAAATTTTATCTCGAAAAGTTCGCTTTGAGTCTTTAAGCTCCTTATGCCCAAACAAATTAATATAGCCATTGGTGTTAGTCAATGATCTCACTTTCCAGTGATCTTATAATAAAGATGGATGACTGCTGTGGAATAATCCTTTTATACATTGTGAATATGTATTGCTCTCATTGGATTAACAAAGAGCCAGCTGGCCAATAGCTAGGCAGAAAGAGGTTAGGAGGGGACAGCCAGCCTGAGAAAACACTGGGAAGAAGGGCAGGGTCACCAGCCAGATGCAGAGGAAGCAGGACATGTAAAAAATGAGGTAACAACCACAAGCCACGTGGTGACATGGAAATTAATAAATATGGGTTAATTTAGGATGTAAGAGCTAGTTAGTAACAAGCCTAAGCTATTGGCAGAGCATTTATAATTAATAATAAGTCTCTGTGGTTATTGGGGAGCTAGCTGGTGGGACAGAGATGACTGGAAGGACAGACAAGTCTGCCAACAGATGACAGACAGTGCTTTAGAGAATATTAGTTATGAGAAACCCAATGTTGTCAAGGAGCAACAAAAAATTCAAATGTGTTGTAAATAACACTTATAAAATTCTCTTTTTATTTTCAGCATTAGAGCTGACATTACCACTGTCTGACTCCCATATTTTCCAGAGAAATAGAATGAAATGTATTAAACAGTATCTGAGAAAGAAATCTCCAATGGCTAAAGAAACCTTGACACAGGAAAGGAAATTCCTCAAACATTTGCAAAGGAATAAGAGCTGGGGCATGTGGAGGTCCTATGGAGTTACAGTGCACTTTGTGGGGGATCATGATGGTGACGTGTGTGTGTGTGTGTGTGTGTGTGTGTGTGTGTGTGTGTGTGTGTGTACAATCTATATAGGTATCAGTCCTCAGGTGCCTTTTACTTTTTGTTTGAGAAAGAATCTCTCCTCGGCCCAGATCTCTATTATATAAGCCAGGCTAGCTGACCATGAGCCTCCAGGGATACACTTGTCTTTCACTTTTCTCTCCCTGGGAGTACAGGTATGTATCATCCCGCCTGGCATTTTTATATGGATTCTGGGCATCCAAATCCAGGCTCTTATGCTTGCAATGCAAATGTTTTACCAACTGAGTCATATCCCAAACACTTCAATGAATTTTGATTGAGTACTGGCCCAGAAAATTGGCCTGAAATTGCAACAGGCTATATTAGGATATATTTCCGTCAGGGAAAGTGGTTGTGTGATCATGGTAACTGAGATAAATTTCTTTCTCCTTCTCTGTCTCCTTTTCCCTTCCTTTCCCCAGCTCTCTTTCATATACACATAGCCACTACCAGGCCAATTATATCATGTTTGTTTAAAGCAGCTTCTATTCACAAGCCACTTGTCACTTTCCCAGCCAACTTTGACTATTAAATGGCAGATTTTTTTTTATCTTCCTTTTGTAGTTCCTTTTACAAAAGGGGGGACTCTACATCTCTAAAAATGTATCTTGTTTAAAGCTTTCTCAGTCAAGATAAGGTCAGATTCCAGTAAATGTAACATAGGCAAGGCAAGGATTTGTGCATTTCCAATGGATTACAAAAGTAGTTCACAAAATTCTTTTCACATCTAAGATTCTTGGACACCCTCTGTGTCACGTATATCTGTGACATTATCTGTGGGGGATGGTACGTGTAAAGGGCCAGCAACCACGGTTTATTGCTCCGAGAATTCTCTGGTCTGTGACCTTCCACCCTACCTTCTCTCCACTAACACAGCATCAGTAGCAACAAAAAGGGCTTGATAACCTGTCCTGACATTTTTGTTTCTATATACTCCAGTGAGCGTGGGATGGGGACGAGGATGAGGTGAACGGGAGCATGTCTCATCTGAGCATCCTCCAGGCAGCACATGTCCTACCTGAAGGGCCCCAGGACTCTCAGGTGGCCTCTTGTACAGGAAGCACTAGGAGGTAAGAGATCATCGTTTCACTTGAGTGTGCGTGTGGTGTAGGTGTGAGTACATACTCATCTAGGTGTATGCATATGTGTATATGCACGCTTGTGAAGAACAAAGGCCAGCGTTGGGCAGCTTTATCACTCTCCACCTTAGCTTTTGAGACAGGGTCTCTCACTGAACCCAGAGCTCACTGATGTGGCTAACTGTCTGACTTCCAAGCCTCTGAGATCATCCTGCCCACCAATGGAATTGCACAGGTGGCCAACACCCAGGCTTTGATTGGGTGCCGGGATCTGAACTCAGGTCCTTGGGTAGTACACACTTGCCTGCCCGGTGTCATCAGTTCGCTTTTAATGTCATTGTTCTTACTATACCATGTGTCTCCAGTGTTTGGCGTTGAAGTTTGCCTCTTCTGCTCACAGATTTTAGGGCTTGACTTTCTCCCTGGTCCTGTGCCTATATTGCAATATACATATTTCATGTTTGGATTTCTGTCTTGACTATGTTAGCCAAATTGAGGTTTTAGGTAAATTATGTTGTCAAATGGCAAAACTTATGTTTGTCATGCTTTTAGGTCTATTAAACCCTGTCTTTTATTTAAAAAAAAAAAAAAAAAAAAAAAAAACTAGCCATGGCTGTTGTATATTATCAGAAGCACACAAAGCAGGTCATTTACATGCTAAGTGCTAACCAGTCTCCTTTCCTAGCGACAAAATCTAAACCAGTTCTGAAACAAGGAAAATGATGCTCAGCTATAGGCTTAGCAGGTTCCTGCTCTGTGGACTTTAAGATCTCGAGAAAAGTGAGTTAAATATGGCAGTACATGCAAGGACCAGGGAAGGCCAAGAGGCTGTTCCCTAACTAGTGAGGTTTTAAGCATGTGTACATTTCTCTCACTCCCGTCCCAGTGGCAGATCTTTATTTATGTATTTTAATGTTTAGTCTGTTTTATTTTGAGGCACTGAGGAGGCATCCAGGGTCTCATGTATGCTGGGCAAATGCTGTACACTCCTAGCTGTATTTGGAAGTCTTTTAAAATCTCAACAAGTAGGAAGGAAGGGAGGGAGGGAGGGAGGGAGGGAGGGAGGGAAGGAGGGAGGGAGGGAGGGAGGGAGATGTGTGTGTTGGAGGGCAGATCTGTTGATCTGATGTTACCTTTTTTAAGACCTTTAAAAATAGCTAATACTTTCTATGATTTTTTTTTTTTTTTCTAGCGCCGAAATGCAATTTGATGAAGACTGAACAGCTGTTAGGAAAAATCAGACACCCGGGGCAGGACTCCTGTTCTTCCTTTACTTCTGCGCCGCTGTTCACTTCAACCTCTAGAGGGCAGCATGCCATCAAAGAAACGCACCTGAGGATCAATTAGAATCCCTTTAAATGACCAGTTGCCCGGAGTTGTTTCATGTTGACCTTAAAAAAGGGTGTGTGTGTGGGGGTGTGTGGAAAATCCCAATAAGATACACTACCAAAGTTTAAGTAACCATTAGCTGTCTAATGGTTATTAAGTATTAGGTTATTTTGAGCCGATCCGATGAATAATAGTCTGGAAAATAAATCTGATGAATATGGATGGCTACCTGCAGGAAGGAAGTCTGCTCAAGAAGTAGGTGACTTCTCAGACCGGGTTCCTTCTTCAAAAGTGACTTCCAGCTGTGACCTCATCTCTCTAGACTCTCTTCAAACCCCGATGTCACGGCCGGCCAGGAATAGTGTCCCTGGCTCTTCCCCCTTTTCATCCGACCTAACTTCCTTCACTTTATTCTTGGCTCATGTTAGTGTAGGAGTTAGTGTAGAGTTTGGGATCTTGATCGTTGTTTCATTGTTTCTGGTGTGAATGTCACTTCCTTCACTTAAACCTGTTGTAACCTGTTCATGCAGAACAGAGAAGACAGATCTCAGCCACAGCTAGACCACAGGAAAGGCCTTGCCCACACGGGCTTCCAGACCTATCCGCCCCTGCTCCTCCTGGGCTCACATAGATCCATGCCTTACACCAGAGTGTTTTGTTTTGCTCTCTAGGACCTTCAGGGTCGTAGTCTAGGCTTATCCACTAATCAGAGCCTTATGATTCTAATATGCAAAATGAAGAAGGTTGCTAAGAGCTCTCCCCCCACCTTCTAGAGATGCAGATGGGGATTACTAGGTACTTGGATGCCAAGATCATCTTGGAGCAAACAGAACATGATTTCATCTATTCAGAGACACACCTTTGATGTCCCTACACCAACTCCAGTCGACTTGGATATTTTGTGACTCCTTCTGTCTTTCTCAAAGGATATCGAGGATTGGTTGAGATAAAAGAGCTTTCACTTATATATGGGATGTTGTCAAACAGGACACTAGAGGGATTTTTTTTAATGAAAAATAACCCTTCCAATATTGAAAGACAGTATCCATTAATTCAATCGAACATTATTTTCATAAGCAAATATGTTTGAAAAATTAGCAAGCAAATGCATAAATAAATTACCTACATTGAAAGCTGTTACTGGCAGGTATGATAACATGTTTCCTGTTAACTAGTTTCCATTTCTTTTGAAGTGGATTTCTGGCTGCCAGTGTTTATATCACAGATGGTATCCTCACCTGCTTCATTAAGGCCTGTTTAGAATACAGTTCTAATGTAGGTTTTATTCCATGTAAAGCCACCTAGAGATAATTTTAAATGATCAGATCGACTAACAAACACGTAATCAAGAAGCTCTTAAAATTTTATTAAAATTCAGGTCTCTCACCATTAGCAAACCTGCTTCATTAACATATTAATAGATAATGTTCCTGCTCATAATTAGCGTGCATTTTCTTTGCATCATTGTAGTTGAAAGAATTCAGGTGGGGTTGTGCGAAGTTTTTTTTTTTTTTTTTATTCTGCTGCTGCTAACAAAGCACCTGGGAACATAACTGAACACTTCTGTCCACCGTTTGCTTTTTCATCTGCTCCCTTCTCTCCACATTCCACCTTCTTAAACTCAAGTCTATGATTGATTTCCCCTCTAGCCAGCCCACTGTGAATGATAATGGTAATCCACAAAGCAGATGGCAATCTGGCCCACTTACTGACGACTGAATCCTATCTACAAGAGAAATGCCAAGCTTCAAAATATTCTTATCTAGGGTTTGAGAAAAGCAGTCATATGAAAAACTTAACTTTTTTTTTTCTTTAGTAATAATAATTTAAAAGTTCCTGGTCTTCAGATTTTGCGTACTAGAAGAGAGACTGGAGTCCATGTGGATGTCTCTATAAGAAGAGAGAAGGTCCCTGCTGAGGAGTGCCATCTTACAGGGAGAAGCAATTATTTGTGTTTCAATAACCACAAAACTTGAAGTCATGGTGCTATTTTGAACTACTCTAACTGAAGTGATGCACTAGCTGTGACTCATTAACAATTTAAAATAAGATTGGTATCACCCTTAAAGAGCCCAATCAAATACAATAGAAAATTATATTTACATTCAAACTAACCATGGTCTTCTAACATGGCCTTCTAAACAACTAGCCTGTTCTGTTACCACAGCCTCTCTGAAGTCCAAGTTCATCTTGACATTCGGCAGACGCTGCCATAGCAATTCAGGTGCACGGGAACCTCTTACCTGGGCCAGAGATTAGCTTTACTTGTAAGGAGTTTGCACTGTGGTTCTGCACTTGGGCTTTGAGTCTCAGTGTCTTAGGTCTCAGAGAACATCTGGGCCCACACCTGTTTTATACAGAAGCAAGTTCAGGCCCAGAGAAGTTTATCAACTTTCTACATCTATCATCTTGCTCAGGAACACAGCTGAATGCAATATCAAGACTTTGGTATATATTTTTTCTTTTGGCCACACTTTCTTAAAATTTTCCACCCTTGGTTCCCTCAATTTAAAAAAAAAAAAAAAACACAGTTAAGAGCAGGACTAGGTTTGGTGGCCCATGCCTTTGATTCCAGCATGTGCAAGGCAGGGGCAAGTAGAACTCTGTGAGTTCGAGGTCAGCCTTGTTTACATAGCAAGTTCCAGGCCAGTGAGGACAATATCACAAGATCCTGTCTCAAAAAAGATGGTAGCTATGAGTTATTAGAACAAAATAATATAGCAGGCTTATTCTGAGGGGTAGTAAGTTGAATACAACGTAGAGACCGTTTGTATCCCCTGACTAGGAAACCATGTAGATAATGGGGTGATTCAAACATAATGTTGGGGAGACAGTTTCATTGTGCTAACTGTGCTCCAGAACTGTTTCTACATCTATGACTGAAATGCATAGCCCTTAGCTAAGCATACTCACTTTTTGCGGTGATAGAAGTAATGGATATCTGCACTGTCTAGCGTGGGAGCCAGCAGCCACTTGTGGCTCCTGAGCACTTAAAATGTGGCAAGGCAACTGAGGGACTGAATTTTTATTTCAATTGATTCCAATACAATTTAGACAGCCACATGTAGTTAGTGGCTACTGTATGGGACATTGCGGATTTAGCATATGCTGTAGAAGAGATTCAGTTATTGGTGAGCTAGAGACCTCTGGTGGATGGGAGTGTTACCTACAAGACACAGACCACAACTTAGGTAAGGTGAGTGACTGTTTTTAAAAAGAGGCAGACTTTTCTAAACTGCTTACATATTTTAAGGCCAACACCACCAGAGGATGTGTTGTGAAAATTCTCTATATAGCAAGGGATGAAATACTGAAGAATGCCAACACTAATTGTGCTGACTGATGGTCATTGGTGATACCAAGTTCTTGTTGGCCTTATTAACGGAACCCAGGGTTAGAAGAACAACTGACTAAAAATTGCTGCCTTTTGGGTCTTCACATGAATAATAGAATACAGGAGTTCTCAAGACAGACAGCAAATCATTCCTCGGGATCGGAGAGAGTCTCAATGTGTATTCTATCAAATCAAGAAATGATACTGTAGGTTGGTTGACTAAAGTCTGTGCCGAATTCAAGACAAAGGCTGCTTGGTTATCCAACTAGAAAGCATGACAAAGCTGCTTTGCACTTCCTATTGCCTCCATAAATTTAAAGTACCCTTGAGTTCTAAGTTAAAGAAATGAGATGTGCCCCCCCCCACACTGCTCTTACAATATGTGATGCTTTCTGATAAATTTGTGTATCTGACACAATCACTTTCCACATTGCTCATTGTCTTCTTTTACTATCAAAACCACAATCACTCAAACCACACTCCTTACACGATCCCTCTCCAGGGAGTCCTGTTTTTTCTCTAGCTAGTATCTCATGAGCTACACCCCAAGTCCTTTGAATTTTATTTTGAGAGAGAGGTTTAGTTTGTAGTTCTGGCTGATTACCAGTTTGCAACCCTGCTTCTCAGTCTCCAGAAGGGCTGAGGTTATCCCAGGGTTTATCAAGTGTCAGGGATTGTGCGTGCTAGGCAAGCACTCTACCAACTTGCCTATGTCCCTAGTCCCACACCATTTAAACAAGGTGGTTTAATTTTCATCTTGACATGAGACTATCACTACATATCTTTTATCTACATCTTTCTGAGAGAGGAGAGGAGAGGAGAGGAGAGGAGAGGGGAGGGGAGGGGAGGGGAGGGGAGGGGAGGGGAGGGGAGGGGAGAGGAGAGGAGAGGAGAGTAACTAGTAACCTCATGTCCTGTTGAAGTGACGAAGATAATACCATTTGTCTGACTCCATTTTGTGTCTGTGTAGACACTTCCCAGTCCTGCAGCCCGAAACAGTCACGTCTGCCTTGGCAACACATTTGAGATTTTCATGACCCTGACTTCAACCAAAATAACTGAAGAGATATAAGTCAAAAGTAATTGTCATGTATCTGAAATAACTACTATGTTCTGTCAAAAAAAATATAGCAAAATTACTCTGACTCTCATCTAACATTGGTGTGATTGTGAGTTTTGCCATTATTATTATTATTATTATTATTATTATTATTATTATTATTATTGCTATTGTTGTTGTTTTAAGACACGGTCTTTCTACATAGCCATGCCTGTCCTGGAACTCGCTATGCAGACCAGGTTGGCCTGGAACTCCACCTGCCTCTGCCTTCCCAGTGCTGGAATTAAAGGTGTGCACCTCCATATTGGGTGTTTTTGCCTTTAAAAAATGCTATACCCCTGAGCTTCAGCACCAAGAGACTTTGAGGGGTGAGCCTGCTCCTGATCACTGGCTAATAAAGGACTCATATGCTTTTCATTGGCTTAATAAGCATGTTTGTCTATAACTTTATCACACAGATTTATTATATTGTCTATACAGAGAATTCCTGGGCTATAGCTTCTTTCAAATTATAGAACTTATACATTAAAAGGATAACATTGAAACTGTTAGTTTTCCATGATTTATTGAGAATTAATAAAAAAAATTAACCTAGATAAACTTTAAATGCTTTGCAATACATGAAAAAGAGACCTACTTTCTTTTTCTATAAAGAAGCTCATGTCTACCCACCCAGGACTATTTATTTAAAACTATTCTTTTCTTTCTTTTAAAAATTAATTTAGAGCCGGGCGGTGGTGGCGCACGCCTTTAATCCCAGCACTCGGGAGGCAGAGCCAGGCGGATCTCTGTGAGTTCGAGGCCAGCCTGGGCTACCAAGTGAGCTCCAGGAAAGGCGCAAAGCTACACAGAGAAACCTTGTCTCGGAAAACCAAAAAAAAAAAAAAAAATTAATTTAGTTTAATTATGTGGATTGTGATATCTCTATGTGGGTAGAGCGCTGATGTTCAGAGGCCTGAAACATTAGGTTTCCATAGAACTGGAGATACAGGCTGCTGTGAGCCTCCTGATGTAAGTACAGGGAACTGAACTCAATACTTCTGCAAGAATGGTGTGCATTCAAAACTTCTGAGTCGTCTCTCCAGCCCCTGCTTTTTTCTTACTAAATTGAATGTCACATTCATCATATAAGCCTGGGTCTATTGCTGGATTTGTTCATGAGTTATTTGTCTCTCCTAGACATGTGCTATCATCTTCTTTTGGAGGGGTCACCATAGCATTATAGTAGGTTCCATACCTGAAACACATCTTACCCTTTTCAAAAATCTTTTATGTTGATGAAAAGAATATGTATTTCAGTTGCAAGAAAACCCTGTTGGGGTTTTGAGAGGAACTGAATTAGACATGTATTTCAATTAGGAAAAATTTGTAACCTTTGAACCATCTTCGCATCTAAGACGCAGTATAATTTTAATTTATTAATTAATTAAATTTATTTATGCCCTTTAATAAAAATTATGATTACAATCTATAACTTCTATTTATTTTTGCATATGCATGTTTTAGTTAATTTTATAGCTCACTTGGAACTTACTCTTCCATGAGATACAGGGAATCTGCCTTGTTCACATATGACTACCTAAGTTTAATTTGATTAAAATCAGAGCCTGGCATGGTGGCACATACCTGTAATCCCAGCACCTGGAGGCAAAGGCAGGAGGATTGCTCTAACTCTGAGGCCAGTGTCATCTAGTGATGTTAAGACTAGCCAGAGCTACATAACAAGACTCTTTCTCAAATAACAATAACGATGGTAATAATAAATAACAATAAAATGAAAACAAATAAATTAGTTAAGACTGACTAAGTCAATTTAGTCCCGGTTTTTAATTGACTATTACTATATTTTCTTTGAAATTCACAATTAGCTACTTTACAAAATGCATTTACTAATTCTAACCATTTTATTAGAATCTGACTGATTTTCTGGGTATGTAATCAAGACATTTCAGGTATTTAAGAGGAGATTTGGATAACTTGGCAGGGGAGAACTTACAACAGTTAAAAACGCAAAAGCCATAAGTGATGGATTTGGCAACGTAATCTTTTTTCATTTCTAGCTGGGTAGTGGTGTCGCATGCCTTTAATCCCAGTACTCAGGAAGCAGAGGCAGGCAGATCTCTCTGAGTTCTAGGCCAGCCTGGTCTACAGAGCAAGTTCCAGGACAGCCAGTTCTACACAGAAAAACTCGGTCTCGAAAAACCTAAATAAATTTCTACATAACAGTAGCAGATGGTATACACTGAGTAGTATCTTACAAAGTTTACATTAGAAAGTGCTCTGGATATGCTAGACAGAAGCTGGCTAGTTTTAGCATCTGTTAGAGTCATCTGGCAGGTCAAGGCATAGATATTTTGAAGGTGGAGGCAAGAGGATCAGAAGTTCAAGGTCATCTTGACTACATAATGGTTTCAAGCCTAGCCTGGGCTCTAAGACCCTGCCTTGGATAAATAAATAGAATAAATTGAGACAAAAATTATATCAGAGTCTAGGCTTCTACAACCAAAGCCCAGTACTCTATTATTTAATACCTTATGACTGGGCAAATAAGATGTCTTTGTGGGAAAGGGCATGTGCCACCAAGTCTAAGGGATCCCTGAGTGGGATCTCACATGTGGAAAGAGAGAACCAACTCCTGGCAGTTTTCCCCTGACCTCCACATATGCCCGGTGGCATGTGAACACACACACACACACACACACACACACACACACACACACACACACCCCAAATCCTAAAGTACCTTGTTACTTACTTATTTTCTGCTGTTTTGGTTTTGGCATGGAAAGTCCTGCATGCTTCAGAAATTCTTAACCCCGTAGGGAAGTCACGTGCCATCTTTACTGGCAGAGCTTTTGACAAGTGGAGATATTAAACAAATAACACCAATGATCGATAAACAGCCAAGCTTAGGGAACGGGCTCATCATTTTTCCTCTCTCCACACATCCATTGCCATCTTGCTGGGGGCCGGCGAGCTGGATGAGCAGCGGGCAGGCCATCTCTGTCAGAGCACACTGAAGTTCAAAGCCCCAAACCCTTGCTTTACAATCTTACAGAAGTATGAGAAACTGCTGACTGACAATAAGAGGCTTTATTTCTGATTTGCCTCTACAGCTGAAGGTTGAAAATGACTTTATGCCACAAGGAGACCCTTCAGCTTAAAACATGATATTAAGTCGAGTCATCTTGTGCTGTGTTTTACTCTGTCCACTTGTCTGGGCCTCGAAGGATGAGAAGAGCACACTTGTTTCAGTGAGCGAACAACAGTAAGTGCACACAACTGTCAGGTGGTGTCTTTCTCAGATTATTTTTCTTCTGAAACCGAACACATCTTGCCTCTCTTTTTAAATAGATTAGGTAAGACAGAACACCGGGAGATTATCAAAAAAGTGAGAGTTGCCTTTTTTTTTTTTTTCAACTTTGCAAGATACAGGGTCTCTGTGTCTACTCTTCAACCCTACTATTATAATGTGAAAGCACACCACGGAGAACAGGTAGCAGTGTTTTTAATATATATAAAAACAGACCACAGAGATTGGTCTGTGGGACATGGCTTAGACCTTTGCTTACAACAGTGGTTCTCAACCTTCCTAACGCTGCGACCCTTTAATACAGGTCCTCATGTTGTGGTGACCCCCAACCATAAAATTATTTTCAATGCTACTTCATAACTGTAATTTCACTACTATTATGAATTGTATTGTAAATAACTGATATGTAGGATATCTGTCATGCGACCCCTATTAAAGGGTCATCTGACCCCCAAATGGGTCATGACGCACAGATTGAGGACCACTGGCTTAGTGTCTTTTGATTGACCACTGGACATCAAGAGAAGTGAAAAAAGGAGCTGAAAACCATATTGTTCTCTTTTGGGTCCAATACAGTTTGGAATATGTAGAAATACCAACATACAGCAAGATATCTGTATATCCTTGGGTTCTTCTGTGAATTGAATGACTGTAAGTTAATATAATGTGCTTAATTATATCTTAGCTGACAAGAGAGACAATGGCAGAGGAAAAAAATGTAATTTCAAACATAGCTTTTCCTGTGTTCAACAGAGTGAAGGATGATCTGACTATCAAGAAAATCAAGCATAATATCCTCACTACAATGTAGTAAAAGTAAGTGTAAATGTCAATCAAGAAAAGAATGTACACAGAGACACACTGAATGGAGGCAGACCACTCTAGGTAGAAAATTCTGCCCTGACTTACTGTGATGGTGCTAGACCCCAAAGTTTAGGGTCTCAAGTGGGCGCCCCATGAACCCAGACTCCAGTCCAGTTGATGCAACAGCATGAGGTTTTTATTGATGCAGCTGTACAGTCGGGCAAACTCTTGTCCTGGGAGCAAGAGCTGCATCTTACTGCAGCCCCATTGGGGCTTTTAAAGGGAAAACCCACAAAAAGCCATAAGATTACAATTCCCATTCAATTTTGTTTCATAAGATCATGGTCTGATCACAGAGTGAGTACAGTCACGTCCGCATGTACATTCTTCCCAAAACCTCAAGGGGGGCATCAGGGTGGGAGTGGAGTTTACACAAAGGTCACAGTGGTCCTTCCTGGAACACCTGCAACTATCCCAGTCACAGTTGAGCACATCTCTTAACAGAAATCTTTTTACATTGTTACATTGTTACAGGGGTGATTGAGTAATGGCTGAGTCAGGTGGCCCTTAGAACTAGTTTTCTTTTTAGTTTCTCATTTCCTGGGGCTTGGGGGTGTAAGCCTGAAGGGTTAGGGTCTTTCAATGGCTTGGAGTTGTGCCCAGAAGCTACTGCCGAAGGAAGCAAAGTACTTTGCTATAGTCACCCAGTCTCTGAAAGACTATATATAACACTGGAATACCACAAGTTGGACTTTAGATTTTTTTTATTGAGAAATTTTCTATTCGTTTTACATACCAATCACAGATCTCCCTCTTCTTCCTCTTCTCTCCCTCCTCAGCCTTCCCCCTCCAACCCACCGCCCCCCATTCCCATGGTGAGTCAGCAGAGCTAAGTACACTCAGCGGGAGGCAGGTCCAAGCCCCTCCCCCTGCATCAAGGCTGTGCAAGGCATAGGTAATGGGCTGCAGAAAGCCAGCTCATGCACCAGGGACAAATTCTGTCCCCACTGCCAGGGGGCTCCCAAGCAGGTCAAACCACAGAACTGTCTTTTTTTTTTTTTTTTTTTTTTTTTTTTTTTTTTTTTTTTTTTGCTGACTTCAGATTAATTTTTAAGACTTTGTTTTAAATTAGTGTTTTTTAAAGAAATATGTAAATTTTCATTTAAAGAACATGTTTAAAGTATTACCTAATGTTCATTATATTTTATGAGGACATATAAGTTGGTCCACAAAAGAGTAAGCTATTTCCATACTAAAAAATACTGAATTCACTTCCTATGATGTTATTCCATGATGTCTGCCGAAAAGAAAGCAAATGTAACTAGGAAAGATCTAGATGGGATCAGGAGAACACACACACACACACACACACACACACACACACACACACACACACACACACACACACTGGATTGCTTGCAAAACATATGAAAAGGTTTTTCTTAACACCTTTCCCCAGACCTTTTAACTACAAAAAGTAAAATTTAAAAAGTACTTTCAAAGTAAAGAAAGGACCTTCTCCAATCAAGTAATTTAGTTTGCCTAACATCAGTTACTCTCTCTGGCAGCTGTGAGTCCCCACGTGGGTGCTGCAAACAGAATCCGGGTCCTCTGCAAGAGCAGAAAGTGCTCTTAACCACTGAGTCATCTCCAGTCCTTAGGCTCATCAGGTAAGAACACTGGCTGCTCTTTCAAAGGACCAGCATTCTCTTCCTCAAACTCACGTGATGGCTCAACAACCATAACTCCAGTTCCAGGGAATCTAAAGCCTTCTTACAGCCTCTAGTGGCAGCAGGCATGCACATCGTGCACAGACATACGTGCAAGCAAAACACTTACACGTTAAATAAATGAATAAGCAAACAAACAAATATTTAAAATGTGATGTTAACCCAAGGCTTCAGAACATTAAATTCCAAGTGTGGAGCCCTCTGAATAGTGGTTGTGAGTCCATGCTGGTGACAAGCTCTTGAAGTCTGTCCTGGTGAGTTAATCAAAATCCCAGGGACCTGTGATAGCCTCCCACTATCGCCAGCTCTAGAGAGTACGTCTAAATGCTTTTCCCTTGGCATCTTGTCTCTACTGTGTGCTACTTGCTTTCTGTGGAGTAAGAAAATCTCATATATGGTTTGGAAGTGATTAATGCTCACCAGGGTCTGGATTTATAATATAACAGAACAATCCCAGAGTAGTTAAGGACTCAGGCTACAATTTGTCCTCTGGATATATAAAGGCACAAGCAAACACACTAACATCATTTTTATTTTAAATTCAGAAGCACTCAGACCCCCAATTATTACAGGTAAGTAAATGTAAGCAAAGTAAATTGTATTAGTTTCCCCCAAATCTACATATCATATATCCCGTGCTGTATACCTATAAATGCACATCTAAATATCTTTTTTCTGTTTGAATAGTTATCCATATCATGACATAAATACACACTGAATAATTCAATTTACATGAAGTGCCCAAGATTTATAGAGAAAAAGTAAATTAACAGTTGATTGGGTCTGAGAGTTGGAAATGGAGATTAAACTCTGATGGACACTGGTTTTGGTGTGTGTGTGTGTGTGTGTGTGTGTGTGTGTGTGTGTGTGTGTGTGTGTGTTTGTTTTTATTTGAGCTGATGGAGATGTTCTAAGAATTGGACTGTTATGATGGCTAGCTGCACAGCTCTGAAAAATATACCAAGGCTACTGAATTATGCGTTTGTAATAAGAAAAGGTGTGTAAATTAAAGATGAATGCAGTGGTTTACGGCGTCAGTTGTCACACACATTCAATTCCAGCACCTTTCTCCATTTTTCATTTTTTTTCTTCCTTTTGGCCTCTTAAAAAATCCTTCTAGGGAGGATTTTAAAGTTCACCTGGTCACTTTGGAACTAATAATATTAATTTTTTTCTTTTGAAAGTACATTAAATTAATTTAAAAAATACAGCTAAGAAAGTGAGAGACAATTATTAAATTATGGCTAGTTTTATGGATGCTTTCTTAATTTCTTTAAAATAATAATGTGTCTAATAAACTTTAAGTCTCTGTGTATGATAAAAAATTGATGAAAAATATCCAAGCAGAATGTCTTAGTTTATTTTATGCTGTTCTCACAGAATACCTGAGACTGGGTAATTTCTAAGAAAATGATATTTATTACCAAGGTAAGAAGGCTCATATCTAGCTAGAGTCTTCATATCATGTCATTCCAATGTGTAAGAGAGAAAAGAGATCAAGAATGAGCAACGCAGAGAGAGAGAGCAATCGAGCAAAGGGGCCAAACTCATCCTTTTATTAGATACTAATCTGTGATAGCTTATCACCTCCCCCATCCCACTCTGAGTGGCAATATCAGTGTTCCATCCATAAGGGCATCACCTAATCATTCACTAAAGGTCCCATCCCTCCACACTGATGCATCAGGGTTAAGTTTTTAGTGCATTAACTTTGGCAGGCACATTGAAAATATAGCATGACTAGAGAAAGGCAATAGCCAAATAGGGATGCCAGGGTCAGCCAAACTAGAGCTTCCCTTGTGTCCTCAGAAATAGGTGTGGTCAATACCCAAAGCTTTAATTCTTATTTGTCTTGCTGAAGGAATTGGAGAGTTTAAAAATAAGCAGTAGTAAAAAGGTACATGTAGATAAGTTATCAATTGCCATCATTGGCTATTACTGTGTACCAGGCACTTCACTACATGTTACATACTCATTCAATTAATACGATGGGCTTTATGGTCTATGGGATGCAGGTGAAGAAACTAAAGCTTGTAGAAGTTAAATAACTTGTCCAAGCCCTCACAAGTAGTAAAGTTATTTATATCATGCATGCAGGTGTGCATGTGTGTACCCACATGTGCATGCTCCTGTGTATGCATGTGTGTGTGTGTGTGTGTGTGTGTGTGTGTGTGTGTGTGTGTGTGTGACCCCATACTTCAGGAAAGGGAAAAATCTTGTAAAGTTACTTATGCAGACTGAATCTGAGAAAATAGGATGAATTGATGTTTCATTTTTGCACTTTCTAGTTTCACAGTACAGAACTAAGACCAGTCTTATCAATGATGGGGGTGTTGCCTTTTTATCTTTGTTTGTTCTGTTCTCAGACAGGAGAATCTCTTTCTCTGAAGCATAAAATGCGCCTTGGAGATTTAACTCATGACAAAAGGAAGTGTGTTTTATTACTCTCATTTCCAGACAACCCCTGGAGCACTGTGATTTGTCCATCTTTGATCTAACGTCCTTCCCCAAAAGGCTGATTTTATGAAATTTCCTGAACTGTTGTTCAATGGCATCACATTAACATGACATGAATGAGGAGCAAGGGGTGGGCTGGGCACAGAAGCCTGACCTCTTAGGAGGTGCTGTTTTGATACGTTGTCAGTACTGGCTCAATGGCATGGAGAGAAGGCTCGTAGAAGATTATGTGGGAAAGGCTTGTGTGGGTAGAGAGCTGACTGTCTGTTGCATCTATAATTGTATGTGGCATTTTGGGCTCTGTAATTAAATTCAAAACAAGTCACCTGTAGAAATTCATTAACTTTAAATGTTATTACAAAAGTGTAAGAAAAATAATGAATAGCACAAGCTTCCAGATTTATGAATATGATTTGAAGAAAGACTGTCATTCACTCAAACCAGCAGGGTTTATGGCTCCAAAACAAAACCCAGTGACAAACTCTGAGTCTAGCTCAGACGAGGGCCCTAGGATCTGTGTGACAGAACTCTGTCACACAGGAAATAATTGCAACAAGCCCTTGTAAGCAGAAAACTCAAGATTTTAAGTTTAAGGATAAGTAATGGACATAATTGAGTTTTCATTTACTTTCTATGTGGTTAAAGTTGCATTGCAGAGAATAATACATAATACTAACTAAGAATAGGATTTTTCTCAGTCCTTTGGGAAGTAGCTTAGGAATAAAGAAGAAATACGTTCAAGTTGGCATCAGAATCAGGGCAACCACAATTGTGTGGTTACAGAGGGTCCAGCCTTCTGTAGGCCAAAGAGAAGCAGAGAGAGATGCAGAGTCAGCAAGGAAAACCACACAGACTTCTTTTCTGAGGGATAAAAGCCTCTCTTTTTATATAGTTCTTTCTGTTGCTTGTTTTACTATATTCTTTTTCTGTTCTGTTCTTCTGCCCTGATGTTTCCCTTCTGTGTCTTTTCTGATGACTTTCTTCTCACTACTTCCTGATGTCTTCCCTTTCTTCCTTATTTTTTCTCTTACATCTTACATACCCCAGCAGAGTCTTTCAAGAAACATAAAAATTACAATGTGGTTACATTCTATTTTTTAAGTGAATGATTACAATGAATGTAAGTGAAAAACAATATGTTTTCCATTTCCCGTACATTACATTTCACTTATTACAGGTGAAAAACAAATTATTCCCAAGAACGCACATGCAGTTAAATGTTTATCTTTTAGACTTCTCATAGATCAGGAGCCTTTCAGCCATAACCATTTACATAGGCAGTAGTTTTTATAATTACCAGAAAAACAGGTTACTAGTTTCACTACTCATATTTTAGAGTCCTGTCCAATTATCTTAACTAACCATTCAATTCTTTTGTTTTTCTAGTTATATTAAGATGTAATGCCGTGCAGTGGTGGTGCATATCTTTAATCCCAGCACTCAGGAGGCAGAGGCAGGAGGATCTCTGTGAGTTCAAGGCCAGCCTGGGCTACAGAGTGAGTTCCAGGAAAGCCTCCAAAGCTACACAGAGAAACCCTGTCTCAAACTCAAAAAAAAAAAAGATGTAACTGCAAACTTTCCTGTGTACTGCAGCTGCTTGGTCCCAAATAAACCCACAGAGGCTTGTTATTAATTACAATCTGTTTGGTCTACGGCTCAGACTTATTGCTAGCCAGCTATTACACTTAAATTAACCCATTTATATTAATCTAGATTTTGCCACATGGCTGTGGCATTACTGGTCTGCTGGCATCTTATTCCTTAGGCAGCTGGATGGCATCTGTCCTGACTCTACCCACTTCTTCCTGTATCTTTCTTGGATTTCCCACCTGGCTCTTATCCTGCCTTACCATAGGCCAAAACAGCCTCTTTATCAACCAATCAGAGCAACACATATTCACAGCATACAGAAAGACCATCCCACAGCACTTTCCATTTTCTGTCTAATCAAAAAAGAAGGTTTTAGCTTTAACATAGTAAAACTATATATAACAAAACAGTTATCAATCAAGAATTATAATTATGATATCTAGTCTATTTGCATTTGGCAAAATTGAAGAAAATACTCTTTATCCTATATTTGTCATCTAAAGTTTTATTTCTAATTTATCTTATATAATAACCAAGGAAAATTATCCTTATAACTATCTAGTCTTCAACTCCATCAAAGACCCTAGAAGGATATAATATTAGCTGAGTAAACAGGAAGTGCATTACAAGCAACTTCCACAATTCTAGAAATGACAGAGACATCTGGCTGTCTGTAGAGTCACACAAATGGCCTCTATAACGTTGGGGCATCTGTCTTCAGACTTTTCTGTGAAGCAGGTTTTCTAAAGGGCTGTTCTATCTTGTCTTGGCAAAGTTTGGCAGTCACTTTCTTTTGTGTTCTGCTTGTCCAATTTGAACAGCATACTGTCAGCAGTTGAGGCAAGAGCACTTTCATGCCCAGTGACTTGCCACAAAGAAAGTGAACTCCATGTGGAAGTTCTCCAATGCCCATCATCTTCTCTGAAGTAGATTGGTACTACCAGGAGCAGACATGTCTCATTGCCATTTAAAAAAAGAACCTGTTATTAAAACATTTTAAATGCCAGATTCTGTAGATCTCTGAAGTGTCTGAAGAGGATCTATCTAAAATATATCTCTGTTTGACTTTGAAAACATATCTAATATGACTATAAGTTCAAGTGTAATAGGTGAGTAATTACTAACCTGTATTTCTTTATTATCCTAAATAGTTGATAATAATAACTTCAAGGACTAGAAATTTGCATTACATTGTTAAATGAGCTATATAGGTGCAGTACCTTGAACAAGATTAGAAATGTATGTACAGTATATTCTAACAAAATCATCTTAATTTTGTATCAATATACAAAAATCCATATCCATGTAAAATATTCAAGACTATTAGTTGCTCTTTTTGGTTTAAAAGTAGATTCAATAATCTACCCTTATCATATTATATCTCTATCCCCCTTTTTTCTTTTCAAAACAAGAACTCTGAATCTAATCTCCTTTGTTCAATTTTTTTTTCCTGTAACCAACCACCCTAAATGATGACAAATATTCATAACCCATTGAACACCCAAAAACCACCCACTGCACTTCTTGGGAATGTGGGCATCATGGTCTTAAATTTATTTTCTGTTGTCTGGGGGAGACTGCATCTTTACAGGATCCTGAAAAGAAAAATTTGGATTACTTGTCAAGTCCTGGGAGAGGTGGATGTATCATTTGTTGTCCAGTCTCTGCATAATGGGAAAGTGCAGGGCTTGTCTCAAGTCCTGGTTAGAGGAGTCCGTGAGGCTGGAGCATCTCAGCCAGCCACTGTGAAACTGTCCTGAGCAGTTTGTGGTCCAAAGCTGATCTTGAGGTGGTGTTTGCCAGCTTAGTGGCATTATCATAGTACCGGTGAAATCGTCGTAGTGGAGGCCCATCCTCCTTTTTTGAGAACTCAAAGGTCACTGTTAACCATGAATCATCATGGTTCATTGCCAGAAATTTAAATATTTTAAATGTAATATGCAGTAGATCTCAAAGAGGTTAAAGGATCAATATTTGTTATGTACATCCAGAGTACAAAAACTTAATTCCTAGTTACTTGATAGAGACTCAAACCCAGAATCATCTACAGGAACATAGATGAAGCCTTTTTCTAGAATTAGTTAGTACTCTATATGACCATTAACATCATGACAAAAAGTTTAAATATATATAATATTTATACCTTAAGAAAAATTTTAAAAAGTCAAAATAAAACCAAAGCATTATGATATTAGTAGCAATAGAATAGTCCCTCAATCTTCTGTTTCATACCAGATGGCTCTTCTGACATAAGACGGAGATTTTGGATTTTTCTTTTAACAAGCATGCTTGGATTTAGAGAAGGAGAGAGCCATGCTCCAGTTCCAAAGCTGGCTTGAATTTTTAATTGAACTAAGGCTACAAAAAGACCATTTGCATTATATGTCTGTAGAGAACAGCAGAAACAAACATTTAGGAAGACTTATGAAATTTTATATGTGATATACCAATAGACCAATTTACTCTTTTCCTTGGGACATTTTTTTCTGGATGATTTGTCCTTTTTCTTCAGATGTCTCATTTGTCCAGTGTTCTTCAGATTCCTTAGCCTTCATTCTCCTGAAAGACAAAAACAAAAACCCTTCCCTAACTTTGGAGAGTTTCCCTTTTGGCATGTTATATCTGAACAAATGAGAATATTTGTTAGTCTTATAAGTTAGTTTAGATTGAATGATCATGCTGTTTGATGATTTATCACCTCTTCTAATCAAGAGGTCACTCTTGTTCTGGTTTCTTCTGAAATTTTTGTTTTATTTTCTAAAACTCTTCTATCATCCAGAGCAGTTTGGTTTTTACAATAGCCATTAGGTTCTTTAATTGCTGTGGGAAGGAGTTTCCTCCAAGATGATAGGAAACAACTGAACTGAACTTGACATGGGGGCCTTCAAGAGGCCCCTCAAGTCATTTCCCAATGGCAAAGGGTTACCTTGCCTGTCCCTTGTTGATCTACATTAATTGGTCCAATGCCTGCTCTTACCATACCTTTTGCATAATTTAGAAGGGAGGGGCATTCTGTTTGGATTATGCTTAGAAAAAACATTTTTTCTAGGAATACCCTATTTATAATCCCTTTCTAGGTGACCTTATTTACTGCAATTGAAACACCTGACATTTTGATTTTTCTTCAAACCTCTGGAAATCACCTCTCCTATCCAAGCATCATCATGGTTATGAGATTAAATATTGATTGTATCTCAGATTCACTTCTCCAAAGGTGCTGATCTTGCCTTTAACAGCCTAATTACCCTTTTGCATTGTGCATTAGCATTTTCAAAAGTCAGAGATTCAATTATTATTTGTCTAGCTTCTGAATTTGGTATCATTCTATTTGCTGCTAAAGTCAATCTTTGTAAGAAATCACTGAAGGTTTCTTTTGGGCCCTGAATAATTTTAGTAAATAACTCAATTTTCCTTTCTACTTCTTCAATTCTGTACCAAGCATTCAAAGCTGCTTCATGGCATAAAGCCAGGGTGTGGTCATCATACAGAGATTGTCTTTGTACATTAACATAATCTCCTTCTCTAAGAAGTTGGTCTTGGGAGATTTCCACAAGTCTAACCCTATTTTGTTGTTCAATGGTCTTAGTCTCATCTTTCTACCAGATCCTCCATTGTAATTGGGGACCAGCCACTAAGACTGCTGTAACCAAATCTCTCCAGTCTTGAAGGATAATTCTATTACAAATTGACCATAAATTTAACATCTGCTTCACAAAAGATGAATGCATGCCATATGAGACTATTGCTTCCTTGAATCTCCCTAAATATAACCTTTCCACAGGAGTCAAATCAGCTTTTACACAGCCCTGGGGATATCTATCAATTGGCAGTTCCTGTAAGGTTACTGGATAAATTAAAATTGGTTGTTTGAAAACCTTAGGCTGTTCCTCTTTAATCTTATAATGCAATGCTGAAATTGGTTCTCCTTTAAATTCCTGTCAGGGTCTGAATATCTCTATGATATGTCTTAATAGGTTTTTCTAAAACTTGTAACTTAGCACTCATATTAGTCAACATTTTAGGGATAAAAAATGATAAAACTGATAATGCTTATAATTGGCATTACATAAATCCCATCTAAATTAGTTATCCTTTCACTTAATTGTTCCATTTTCAAACCTTCCAGTGTTTATTATACAGAGAACTAACTCTTTCCATTGTAATAGTGTTTCCCATTTTTTTTAATGTGGGAAAAAAAACTCTATCTTTTAAGAAATCCCTCCCTTTAAGAATTCCCAATTGTCACCAAATCTACCAACGATGACAATTCGGATGATGATAAAATGTGAAGTTGACTGCTGTTGCATAGAATGATAGAAGCTGCCGGGTGGTGGTGGCGGCGGCGCACGTCTTTAATCCCAGCACTTGGAAGGCAGAGACAGGTGGATCTCTGTGAGTTCGGGGCCAGCCTGGGCTACAGAGTGAGTTTCAGAAAAGGCACAAAGCTACACAGAGAAACCCTGTCTCAAAACAAAAAACAAAAAGCAAAACAACAAAAAAAAAAAAAATGATAGAAGCCTGAGCGTGTTTCAAGGCAGCTTCCCAGGCAGCAGCCTGGGGAGGGGTTCCAGGGAAAGCCCACAACCCACCAGGAGAAAAGAAGCCAAAGAGCCAGCGGTCTGCACAAGGGAGCATGCAAAAGTGGCCGACTCCTGCGGTGTTTGGAGCCCAAATACCTATGGAGTTTGTTGCAGATGGGCTATACCAGACAAATCCAAGATTTGCTCAGATGGCTTAGGGAAAAGAACGGAAAACCTAGCCGGTGGGATGATGACTCCAGCCACATGCAGCTCTGGCCTGTACGGGTGGCTGCAAAGCCACAAGCAAGCAGCTTTTTCATAAATGCATGCCCCACATTGGGTGCCAGACATAGCATGAATTCTAATTGGTCTTAATAAAAACCCAGAGTCAGATATTGAGGTAAATGCTGAAAGATCGAAGAAGTAAAGAAGCCAGCCACTAGAGAGACTTCTTACCTCTACCCGAATCTTCAGAGTGAAAGGAGGGGTGAGCTCCTGTCTCCTCCTGCCTTATATTACTGCCTCCACCTCCTTAGTGCTGGGATTAAAGGTGTGAGCTTCCACTGCCTGGCTCTGTTTCTCTTTTAGACTGGACCAGTCTCATGTAGCCCAGGGTAGCCTTGAACTCCTGATCTTTCTGCTTCCTCCACCCAAGTGCTGGAATTAAAGGTGTGTGCCACCACTGCCTGGCCTCTTTGGTTAACTAGTGGCTAGCTCCACACTATGATCTCCAGGCAAGCTTTATTTGTTAGAGCACAAGCAAAACATAGCCACAGCACAGCAGTAGCAAGAGATACTCTGGAGCCAAAGCCCTCGGAGCCTTGCCTATCTTAGACTCACCCATCAGTGCCTTGCATTCTGGCGGGCCAAACTCCTGAGGCTCCAGTGCCACCTGCTGCTCCTCTGATACTGCCACTGGCATGTGGTGACAATCGTGTGAGGCTCACTAAACATTTTATTTTATTTTTTGGTTATAAAGGGCTCTCATGCCAGGCACACATCTTTAATCCCAGCACTCGGAAGGTGGAGGCAGGTGGATCTCTGTGAGTTCAAGGCCAGCCTGGTCTACAGAGCGAGTTCCAGGACAGCCAGGGCTACATAGGGAAACCCTGTGTCATCGTCCCCCCCAACAAACAAATAAACAAAAAGTGTTCTCATATACTGTATTGGTTGTTTTTACCCTTTCTGTGACAAAAGACCACAGAAAAGCAACTTAGAGACAAAAGAGGTTATTTTGGCTCACAGTTCAGGGGCACAGTCTCTCACAGTGGGGAACTCATGCAGTAGGAGTCATCTTGTGTCTACAATGAGGACAGAGAGATGAACCCTGCTGCTCAGATTAAAACAAATGGAAGAAAGTTCCATGGAATCTTTCACATTGAAAATTTTTATTGCCAAGGTGTTAAGAAATGCCTCATTAGGAGGAATATAAACTGATACAGGGTTTTGCAAAGTAACTCATTCAGATCTGTAAGAGTCTGAATTATTTCAGTCTAGTATTCTCAATTCTAAAAACCTATCACAAGGGGATAATGATAAAATAGAATTATACTCTTGGACATGGCTATTACAATATTAATTACAACAGAAAAACTGGGCAATGGTGATATAATAATTCAAACAAGAACTGTTAGGTTATTTTGTTTTTAAAATAGTAGGATAATGTATACTATCCTTATAATATAATATGAAATGCAAGTAAAGTTATAATAATTACATAAACTGCATGTACTACCAAAGAAAACATACTTAAGGCTGAAAGACTTGAAGAAATAATCCAAATTGCTATAAATAACTAAATTTGAGTGGTATAGAGGATTTTGTCTTCTGCTCATACATTCCAACATTTTGAGCAAGTGTAATTGTTCAAGTAAGAAAAAAAACACAGGAATTGATCACCAATATACAGGTCTATCTGTAATTACAGGAAAGCAAATCATATTTTCTGTGAGTCTATGGTTTCTAAAACCTGTTTACCCAAGTCCTCACTTAGAAAAAGGCACTATGCATTATTTATATAAATTCCATGGCATTCTTATAGTTCTGAAAGCACATTACAGCTGCTTTAGTGTTGTGGCTTTTAGATACTTGCCTGTGTTTTCTTGTTCACACTGCAGAGTTAGAAGACTTGCAGGCCAGGCTGGCAGCCAGTGGGATGCCCAGGCACTGCGGGTGTGCTTACAGGACGGAAGTGACACAATATTTATATAAAAACATACACATGCACACGTATAAGAACTTTCTTATTGGAGACAAGATCCCATTGTGCAGACCTGGCTAGTCTAGAGCTTACTCTGGAGACCAGGCTGCCCTTGAACTCAGAAATCTACCTCCTTCTGCCTCTGGGTGACAGAACTAAAGGAATAAGGCAGCAGGAATCTTAACAGGTCTTATTAATAAAAACAAACCCAGTGCCAGGTATTGTGGTGAATGCTGGAAGATCAGAGAAGCAGAACAAGCCACAGCCACCTCACCTCGCCAGTTCCTCAGCTGATCTTGTTTCCTCAGACTGGAAGTCTCTGAGTCCTCATCCGAATGGATCTCAGCTGAACTGCTTCTCAAAAGCCTAAAAGCTGAACCAACCCTAGTTCCTGGTCTTCATTCCTTATATACCTTTCTGCTTCCTGCCATCACGTTCTGGGATTAAAGGCGTGTGTCACCATGCCTGGCTGTTCCCAGTGTGGCTTTGAACTCACAGAGACCCAGACAGATCTCTGCCTCTGGAATGCTAGGATTAAAGGTGTGTGTGTGTGTGTGTGTGTGTGTGTGTGTGTGTGTGTGCGCGTGCGCGTGCGCGCGCCACCATTTTCTGGCCTCTGTATCTAGTGACTGTTCTGTTCCCTGACCCCAGAGAAGTTTATTAGTGTTCACAATATGTTGGGGAACACACTACCACCACATCACACCAGGCAGAACTTTACTGCTAATTTAAAAAATAATCTTGAAATAACCCAGATATTCTTCAGGTGTATACAAACAAACTCTAGCACTTTCATACAGTGGAACACTCTTCAGCAATCAAAAGGAATTAACTGCTGATATACACATCAACACTGACACACTCAACTGTTTACACTAAGTGAAAACCATTGCACTCAAAAGACATGTGCAACTCTGTTTCTACAGTTTTCCAGAAAGTGCAGGATAACTGTGACAAGATAGACTTGTGGCCGATAGGGGACAAGAAGGAAAAGAAAGGACAATCGCTGGGCTGGGGAGATGGTCAGTGGATAAAGTGCATTGGCTCAAGCAAGAGGACTTGAATTCATGTCTTCAGTACCCATGTAAAAGCCCAGGCACAGCCGTGTGTGTCTGTAATCACAGAACTGGGGGGACAGAGTGGACACAGGCAAATCCTGGGAGAAAGATGGCCATTCAGTCCAGCCAAAATGGCAAGTTCCAGGATCAGTGAGAAACCCTGTCTCAAAAGAACAAGATGGAAAGCTGTAGAGGAAGAAAATAGACATTAACATCAGGTCTGGGTGTGTGCATCTTCATGCATACACCACTGGCACACACATGCAGACACACACACCCACGGGAGAGTTTGGGGAGTGAAAAAATGAACTGAGTCTTATTTCTGGTGGAAGTTTTACATGGATATGCTTTGGCAAAAACGTAACTCTGCACCACAAGGGTTGCACTTAATTATCTGTGAGAAGATTAGATGGAGCTTATAAGATGGCTCAAGAGGTAAAGGGGAATCGTTGCACAAGCCTGACAACTTGAATTTAATCAATGGAACCCAGGTAAAGATGGAGGGAGAGGTCAGTTTCTACAAAGTTGTCTTCTGGCTTCACATGCATGAATGACATGGCATGCTCACTCACCTATACACATTATGCATGAGTACATGTACGTACACACACACACACACACACACACACACACACACACACACAATTAAGTGACTTTAGTTGGGTCATTAGACTGGCCTGGTGCTGTTTTCAACCTCAGGGATTTCTGGCAGAACATCTATGATCTGATAGCAGAAATGTTTCTTATTAAGGATAGTTTATGTATAGCAGCCAAGCTGAGGAAGTTTTGGTGAGTCGTAAGCCCTACAAGGGTGATGGTGAAGAATAATCATATTAGTGGGCTGCACACCTTGGGGGAGAGGGTTGAAGTCATTTCAGTGGTGGCTTCCTCCTCTTGTAGAATATTACTTTAAGATGTGTTACATTTGTTTAGGCCGTGGAACATTCGTTTAATGAGGCAAAGATGTGTTGCAATCCTTTATGTTGCATTTGCTGAACTCTGTGAAGCTGTGTTACTGTGCCTGTCTAAAACACCAAATGGGCTAATAAAGAGCTGAACAGCCAATAGCAAGACAGGAGAAAGTATAGGTGGTGCTGGCAGGAAGAGAGAATAAATAGGAGGAGAAATTAGGGAGAAAAGAAGAAGAGCAAGAGGGATCAAGGAGAAGGACATCAGGGGTCAGCCACTCAGCTACACAGCCAGCCATGGAGTAAGAGTGAAAGTAAGATCTATAGAAATAGAGAAACGAAGAAGCCCAGAGGCAAAAGATATATGGGATAATTTAAAGTTAAGAAAAGCTGGCAAGAAGCAAGCCAAGCTAAGGCTGGGCATTTATAATTAAGAATAAGCCTCTGTGTGTGATTTATTTGGGCCCCTAAAGAGCAAAGAGCCAAAAGAGTATAGTAAGGAGCAAAAAACAACCAACCACATCCTCCTTTGAAAGGTCTCTCATGCCCTTGGAGGTACTGGTCCCCTTATCTTAGCATCAAGGTTTGATTCTGGATAAAGGAGGGGGGAAAAGGAAAACTAATACTCCATAGAATCACTACTCTAATGCCAGAAAGAGCTGAGGTTTCCCACATATTACCTCATTGTCTTCTCACAACAGCTTTTCAAATCAAGACGCTATGATTCCCATTTTACACATATGTAAACTGAGGCTAATTATGGTGACGTAATCCAACAGAAGTGCATTCAGAGACCTCTTTTCTTAACTGGACCCTACCTTATCTAAGCCTACCCGATGGACTCCATGTTCAACGTGCTATGTGGGCTCAGCATGAAGCCCGAGTCCCCAGCTGGCTCTGGTTGACCTCTATGCTTCTGCCTATAGACCACGTTGGTACTTGAGCAAACAACCCTCGTCTTCTGCAGTCCAGGAGCTTTCTGTCTTCATGGATTAGGGTCTTGGCTGGCACGTATGAGGGAAGGTTAAGTAGCTCTCCGGAGATGGAGGCAGAGATGAGAGGGAGAGAGAAGTAGAGACCAAATGAGGACACGGGAAAGGTAAAACCAGTGAGCTATGGTGAGGAGCCACAAGGACAGTCTTGCTGCTTTTTCATACACATTGCATGCACTACACATACACATTTTGGATTGCCTGTCAATGAAGAGCCACGTTTTGAGTTTTCAATCAAGCACATAAACAACCTGGCCAGAGATTTCAGAGCTCAACCCTTGTGATCTTAACTTTGTTCATAGCTTATATTCTGAGAAGAATTTGGAGCCAAACAGGAGAAGAAGAATATCGCAGAGTCTTGTGTCAGCCGCTTTCTATTTACCATCCAGGTAAGTCTGCTCCACCAGTCTTTAGTGCAACAGATGTGAGCAGTCACCTACCCCCAGTGAAGGAGCAGTAGATGACAGAGATGATAAAAGCTATGTGGAAGCAGAAGTTTCACCTGGAGTCTACAGAAAAGGGTATGTGGAATATGTTTAAATGCTGCTCACTCAAAAATCCTCACATCCTCCCACACTTCTGCGAGCATGTTAGAAATGTCCATCTTAGTGAGAAAGAGGAGGGTTTATATGAGCCAGAATTGTTGAAACCAAGGTTGGACACAGGGACAAATAGCCAAACGAATGGAAACACATGAACTATGAACCAAAGGCTGAGGGGCCCCCAACTGGATCAGGCCCTCTGAATAGGTGAGACAGTCGATTAGCTTGATCTGTTTGGGAGGCATCTAGGCAGTGGTACCAGGTCCTGGGCTTGCTGCATGAGTTAGCTGTTTGAAACCTAGGACTTATGCAGGGACGCTTGGCTCAATCTGGGAGGAGGGGACTGGACCTGCCTGGACTGATTCTATCAGGTCGATCCCAGTCCTTGGGGGAGACCTTGATCTGGAGGAGGTGGGAATGGGAGGTGGGCTGGGGGGAAGGGGAGGGGGGCAGGAAGGGAGAGAACAAGAGAATCTGTGGCTGTTATGTAGAACTGAATAGTATTGTAAAATAAAATAAATTAAAAAAAAAGAAATGTCTATCTTGTACCTTTATGATTTTGTAAGCTGCATGTCTAGCTTGGCCTGTGGATCATGAAGAGGATCTACACGTGGCTCTTCTAGATCTAACAGTTGCTACCCTTAGCATGAGTCTGGCATCTTGTGAGAAGATTCCTTCTCTGACAGCCTGGGTCCCTGCTTGATTACCGGAGGGAGGTCCCCATTAAGTCCTGATGGACATGTTGCTTGAAGCTACTGAGATCTGGAGCATGTTTATTTCCACTACATAACCTATTCAGACTAACATAATGTCTTTTTGTTTTGTAGGATGTTTGCTGATTTTGATGCCTTGGCAGGCTCACAATAATAATTGATGTCCTTTATTTCTGGTTAGACAAGAAATGTTCTGCCCTTTGAAGGCAATATAATACAGCACGCCTCAAAACAAAAAGACAGCACTGTGTTTGAGATGATATAAAACCAAAGTGTACAAAGTTCTGTCATAGTCGGAGAACAATTGAATTAATTCTTTTATCTTAAAACAGTTAAGCAAATTAAACTCCCCCCCAGCCTACCCCCCATTCCCATCTCCTCCAGAGCAAGGACTCCCCTGGGGATTCAGCTCAGCCTGGTAGATTCAGTTGAGGCAGATCCAGTCCCCCCTTCACCCAAGCTGAGCAAAGTGTCCCAGCATAGGCCCCAGGCTCCAAACAGCCAGCTCATGTACTAAGGACAGGTCCTGGTCCCAATGCCTGGGGGCCTCCCAAACAGTTCAAGCTAATCAGCTGTCTCACTTATCCAGAGGGCCTGATGCAGTTGGGGGCTTCTCAGCTATTGGTTCATAGTTCATGTGTTTCCACTAGTTTGGCTATTTGTCCCTGTGCTTTTTCCAGTCATGGTCTCAACAATTTTCGCTCATACAATCTCTCCTCTTTCTCGCCGATTGGACTCCCAGAGGTCCACCTGGGGCCTGGCCGTGGATCTCTGCATCTGCTTCCATCAGTCACTGGATGAGAGTTCTACCATGACAGTTAGGGTGTATGGCCATCCAATCACCAGAGTAGGTCAGTTCAGGCATTCTCTCTACCATTGCCAGTAGTCTATTGTGGAGGTATCTTTGTGGATTTCTGGGGACCTCTCTAGCACTTTGCTTCTGCCTATTCCCATGGGGTCTTCATTTATCATGGTCTCTTTTTCCTTGTTCTCCCTCTCTGTTCTTGATCCAGCTAGGATCTCCTACTCCCCTAATCTCTCTTTCCCCTGACCCTTGCTCTTCATCACCCCACACACACACACATCCAGTTTGCTCATGTAGATCGCATCCATTTCTTTGTCGTTGGGCTATCCCTGTGTCTTTCTTAGGGTCCTGTTTTCTAGGTAGCCTCCCTGGAGTTGTGAGTAGCAGTCTAGTCATCCTTTGTTTTACATCTAGTATCCACCTATGAGTGAGTACATACCGTGTTTGTCTTTCTGAGTCTGGGTTATCTCACTCAGGATGATTTTTTCTAGATCCATCCATTTGTCTGCAAACCTCATGATGCCATTGTTTTTCTCTGCTGAGTAGTACTCCATTGTGTATATGTACCACATTTTATTTATCCATTCTTCAGTTGAAGGGCATCTAGACTGTTTCCAGGTTCTAGCTATTAAAAATAATGCTGCTATGAACATAGCTGAGCGTGTGCCCTTGTGGTATGATTGAGCATTCCTTGGGAATATGCCCAAGAGTGGGATAGCTGGGTCTTGGGGGAAATTGATTGCCAGTTATCTAATAAAGAGCCATATTGATTTCCAAAGTGGCTATACAAGCTTGCATTCCCACCAACAGTGTAGAAGAGTTCCCCTTGCTCCACATCCTCTCCAGCATAAGCTGTCTTCAGTGTTTTGATCTTAGCCATTATGACATGTGTTAGGTGGTATCTCAGAGTCGTTTTGATTTGCATTTCCCTGATGATTAGGGATGTTGAGCAATTCCTTAAATGTCTTTCAGCCATTTGAGCTTCCTCTGTTGAGAATTCTCTGTTTAGCTCTATAGCCCATTTCTTAATTGGACTGTTGGGCACTTTGATGTCTAATTTCTTGAGTTCTTTATATATTCTGGATATTAACCCTCTGTCAGATGTGGTGTTGGTGAAGATCTTTTCCCATTCTGTAGGCTGTCGCTTTGTCTTGTTGACCATGTACTTTGCTCTACAAAAGCTTCTCAGTTTCAAAAGGTTCCATTGATTGATTGTTTCTCTCAGTGTCTGTGCTACTGGTGTTATATTTAGTAAGTGATCTCCTGTGCCAATGCATTCAAAACTACTTCCTACTTTTTCTTCTATCAGGTTCAGAGTAACTGGATTTATGTTGAGTTCTTTGATCCACTTGCACTTGAGTTTTGTGCATGGTGGCAGATATGGATCTGTTTACAGTCTTCTGCATGTTGACATCCAGTTATGCCAGCACCATTTGTTGAAGATGCTTTCTTTTTTCCATTGTACAGTTTTGGTTTCTTTGTCAAAAATTGTATGTTCATAGGTGTGCGGATTAATGTCAGGGTCTTCAATTCGATTCCATTGGCCCACATGTCAGTTTTTATGCTAGTACCAAGCTGTTTTTATTACTATAGCTCTATAGTAGAACTTGAGGTCAGGGATCGTGATGCCTCCAGAGGTTGTTTTATTGTACAGGATTCTTTTGGCTATCCTGGGTTTTTTGTTTTTCCAAATGAAGTTGAGTATTGTTCTTTCCAGGTCTGTGAAGAATTGTGTTGGTAGACTGCTTATTAATTATGAAAGCTTGTCAGATCACTTGGGCTTGTTCCTAACTAGCTCTTATAACTTAAATTAACCCATATTTCTACTAATCTCGGTTTTATCTCTATCCCATTTTGTGTCTGACCAGTTCCGTGTCTATTTAGCTTCTCCACCCTTCTTCTTCCCAGCATTCTTTCTGCCCCCAAAATCCTGCCTAGCTATTGGCTGCTTAGCTTTTTATTAAACCAATCACAGTGATATATCTTCACACAGTGTAAAGGAACATTCCACAACACCGCCCCACTTAAACATTTCTGCCTCTCAATAACCTCCCTTTCCACCTGTCTCCTACTTTAGCTCATTTATTACACCTTATTTCAGAGAAAGTTTAACATTTTCTCTTTATCCCCCTAAACTAATACACCACCCTTGCAAAGGGCCTTTTCAGTGCATGTTCTTCTTGGCCATCTTGAAGCTGCTCTCCACTTTGCATTTCCAGCACCCTCCTCTACCTGCTGGGTTAGTTCTCCCTCTTTCTATGGATTGCCTCTGAAGGTCTGGTTTCCCTCACAAGCAATGTCAGTGTACACATTTCCCTCACTTTCACCTGGGTTAGATTTTATATTTCTGTCCAAGTGTAGTTAATATAAATTTCAGTTAGCCAGAATCCCAGGATGCAAGAGAAGGATATAGAAATACTGAGAGCCTCAGGCAGAGGGACCCCTCCTCTGTTATTGCTCCACCGTGACTGACGAGGCTACTGGATTGGAAGCCAAAAGCTAATCTTCTGCTTCTATTTGGCCAGTTATTCATGTTAAATGCAAGTGTTTTTGCCAAGTCTCCTTGATACTGCTGCCAGCTCCATGGGTCTCAGGGTCCTGCCACTTGACTAGCCTCTTCTCGGAGCTTTCCCAGGGCCGTTCCTTTTAATAAATGCTGATTTGCACTAGTGAAACGGACCCCAAGTGGGTTCCATGGAAACAACCACTTCTCCGATGGCTTTGTGTCAACTGGCTGTGCTGAACTCAGTTTCCAGAATTCTCTTTCCTGTATGTTTGCAGTTTGAGTCAGCCACACAGACATGCTTGTATGAGATTGAAACGGCATAAATGAAGCTCCAGCCACTTCTAAAAGTCACATACACGTTGCCAGTCACCCCTGGATCTCCTTGGTTTGCTGGATCTCTGTCTTCTGAATTCCTCTTCAGCTTCTTCAGCTCCCAGGGCAGATGTGTTTAGCTCCGTGACTGAGGGCATCAGTTTCTCCTACAGGATACCTATGCCATCAAGACTTAGTAAAAATGGCACAAATTTCAGTTCGTCCTTGAAGATGTCACATTACGCTATATGGGCCAGCTTGCTCTTTCTCTCCTGCACATTACACATGTCTTCTTTTTTTCCAATGAGTTGCACTAGGAACTTCATACTCTAATACCAAGTGAAATTAATAGCCTTACAGACTTTTAGACCAGTTTTGTAATTGATGTCAAAACCCTGTAATACACAACAGGTGGCAGTGGCGCACGCCTTTAATCCCAGTACTCGGGAGGCAGAGCCAGACGGATCTCTGTGAGTTCGAGGCCAGCCTGGTCTACAGAGCGAGATCCAGGCCAGGCACCAAAACTACATGGAGAAACCCTGTCTCAAAAGACAAAAAAAAAAAAGAAAAGAAAGAAAAGAAAAAACCCTGTAATACAATGTTGTATACATAATATATATTATATATTATAAATTTTGAAGGGACTCTAGCCAACTAAGCTTGGCAAACATGGGTCTGGCAGGCCATGTCCTTCTCCACTATTCCCTGTGCCTTGCTAAAAACCTTTAGGTCACATTCCTAAAGCTAGCCACCAAGGTCTACTCTCTTATTTGGCTATTTCCTCCTCCTGAGGCTGACTACCAAGGTCTAGCTATCAAAAGTACTGAAGTCCAGCAATCAGAAGCCCCCTGCGGCTCACCTACTTAACATGTCCAGTTAAAACTAAACACCTCATCTGAACACAGGGTCTTCCCTTTTACCTTTATAAATCGCCATCTTCCTATGTGCCATGTCTGTCTCCTCTCTATTCAGAGGCAGTCCTTTGTCCCTCCTCCAGGACAAATACTCCTGTCCCTTTTCCCTTATTCTCTTCCCCTTTATCCTCTGCTTCCTGTCTTTGTCTCTGATTCCATCCCTCTGGAGCAAATAAATTTTCTTTGTCCTGAGCACCTGGTCTTGGGGTGTCTTGAGCTGACTTCAAGATCACTACAAATTTCAGTTAGCTAGAATACTAGGATGCAAGACAATGAATGCATAAATACAGAAACCCCCAGACAGAGGATATACATGGGGTATGTGTAATATATATTATATTATGTTATTATATTGGGAGTATATATCTCAATTGACCTATCACCAATCTATCTATCTGTTTTCTGTCATCTATTTATGTATCACCTATTTAACATCTATTTTATCTATATTCCTTTATATTCTGTTCCTTATTAAATCTTGATTTAAAATTTTCCATATGGTAATGATTCGCTTTACTTGCTGCTGTTTCATCTCAAAGTTTGAGAATATTAGTGTTTCATAAGATAATTCCATAGTTACCTTGTTTCTCATAGGGGCTTTCACTGTAATGTCCTTACTTCTTGGCACATGAGTTTATCCCAGTAAACTAGAAATGATGGTTAAACCACAATGCATTTAGGTACTAGATCTATGTAACATTTTCTCCAACTGCTTGCTGGGAGAAAAAAGATTGAAACCCAGATCTAATTTTGTCTGTTTGAGAATTATGTAAATATGACTCTGGGAACTTTAGTTCCTGGCTTGAAAAAATTCACTAGAAATTTTTAAAAAATAGGTCCCTTGCTCAACTTCCATACATGACCAAATAACCAACATCTCCTCCCACTGTGCACGAGTAGAAAACTAGACAAACATACAGAGTCACCTTTCAGACACTGGATCCCAAATAACACAGGATTTTGATTTCCCAACAAAAGACAAACAAGGAGGAGCATGACCACCCCAACCTTCTACTTACAGTGATAATCTGGACAGAGATGTAGGGAAGGGGTTCTAAGCGGCATACGTCAGTCTGGCTTAGTTGAGAGAGGAGGCATGAGGAGAGTGAGGTAGCCAGAATGTGTGAAGCAGAACACTATGGAAAGAAGGAAGCCGTGCAAAAAAAGAGCTCCAAAAATGTGCATGCTGCCCCTGAATCTTCGACTGAACACAAGCCACACAGAAAAAGAAAGCAATTCTGGAAAGCCAAGCAATGAATGAATTCATAGGTTGAAAGCTTCCCAGAGCTTGCACTGGGCTGGGGAATGTTTGAATTCTAACAAGGCTTAGTAAAGAACCTGTGTTGCCCTGGTTGCATTCAGCACAGATTGCAAAAATGTCATACCTTCACAGTGAAGTTTAAGTTAGCCACAGAACAAGCTTACTTACAGCTTTGTTGTACAAGATTAAATGCAAGCCTTCAAAATGATCTAGCAGACCAGAAGGAAACGTATCTGTATGGTGAAATGAAATGAAGAAACTAATAAAATGTAACCACTCACCGGTTATATACTAGCACCCCATTTAAAGGTGACTAGTGGGCTGAGGATGTAACTCAGTGGCGGAGCGCTTGTCTAGCTGCTATAGGTTCAGGGGGATAATGTAAGCATGCAAAGAAGCAGGAAAGCATACCTCCAAATCAGAAGAAAATCAGATAATGGAAAGAATACCAGATAAGGCTTTAAAACAGCTGTTATAAATATGCTCAGGGATTTATAGAAAACATAACACAATGAATGGAGAAATAAAATACAGGAAAACCATCAACAAATGCAACACCTACACATAAACACACCATCATCTGAAGCCATAAATTCAGTAGATGAGCTTTAGAAATAATTAAACAAGAGGGGATAAAATATTCTTAAACTTAAATGCATGGCAATAGACTTTATCCAAACCAGAGACAAAGAAGAAAAAGTGCACAGATACTAAATCATCTGTGGAAAAAATTCAGCCTATCTAGCTTATAGTTAGGGTTTCACCTGAAAAAGAACAGAAAATTTGAATAAATAATAGCCCAAACTCCCCAAATTTGATTAAATAAGTCATATCCATAAATCTTCATATCCAATAAATTCAACAAGCTTCAAAAATGATAATCATACAAAAAGACATATAATAATCATGATTAAATATTTTTTCTCAAGGAGGAAAATATTGAAAATAGAAGAAAGATAAGAATGGCAAATGAATTTTCATTAAAAATAGTGAAGGCAAAAGACAATGGAATATCATCTCTAAATTTCCAAAGAAAAGAAATTCTTGCCTGGCAGCGGAGGTGCACACCTTTACCCAGCACTTGGGAGGCAGAGGCAGGCAGATCTTTGAGTTCATGGCCAGCCAGGTCTACAGAGAGAGTCCCAGGACAGCCAGGGCTACACAGAGAGACCCTGTCTCGAAAAAACAAAAACAAAAAAGAAAGAAAGAAATTGTCAACCTCGAATTTCATGGTGGGCAAAGAATATTCCTTAAGTTAAAGGAAAATAAGGGTCGGTATGGTGGCGCACACCTTTGATACCAACACTCCAGAGGTAAATGGATCTCTGTGAGTTTGAAGCCAACTCTGTCTACATAGTGAGTTCCAGGACAGCCAGGACTATATAGAGAGTAGTTAAGAGCACTGGCTGCTCTTCCAGAGGATCCAGATTTGATTCCAATACCCACATGGTGGCTGACAAACATCTGTGACTCCTGTTCCAAGGCATCCCATGCTCTCTTCTGGCCTCCATAGGCACTGTATGCAAGTAAAATACCCATATACATTTAAAAAAAACTTTAAAGCAAGTAAACTGCAGTAAATTAAAGATGCATGTTTTAATGCAGAAATGGCCATGGCAATATTAAAACATAATACTAAAAATATCTCAAGCAAAAAAGGAAGGCTGAAGAGAAACAGAAAAGAACAAAAGAAAAAATATTAGATAAATGCTAGTTTGATAGTATTTGAAATTAGTATAAATATATCTAGAGCTGAGACGTAACTCAGTGGTAGAGTATTTGCTTAGCAAGTACAGAGCCCTAGGTTCAGTCATTTGCACTGCAAGGTGGAAAAAGCCTAAACACACACACATATATGTGAGATACACACAACACACACATATAATAAACACACAGAGACACATAGATGGTATAAACAACTCAATTAAAGGGGAAAAACTGGGTTAGTGGGGTGGCCCGGCTGGTAAAAGTGTTTGCTGCCTAGCCGCATGACCTGAGATGATCCCCAAGTACCACATGGTGGAAGGAGCCAATTTGGCCCGTGTAAGTTATCCTCAGACCTCCACATGTAGTGCACAGCTGCTCACAAACATACATAAATACTTACACTAAATAAAACATGAACAAATAAATAAAATGTAATAGAAGATTTAAGGAAGCAGAACATTCAAGATCAAAAGTAAATAAATATCAAGAAAGCTTGATTAAAAGTAAAAAAGATGGAGCTCTGCCTTATAAAGGGGAAGTAGCTCCCATTTAGACATCAGGGTAATTATAAAATTTTAGAGGAATAGCAAAGGGTTTTTAAAGCCCTGGAGGATGAGCAAAAGCAGGCGGAAATTTCACAGGTGCCATCCTGGGTTGAGCAGAACTGTACCGATGCAGAACTGTTGGCTTGCATGGCCCTTTTCTTAAAGACAGGCAAACTCAGGAAGTCTCCACAGCAGGAGTTCACCATGGCCAGGATACATTTCCAGAACTATGAAGAAAAAGAAAAATGACAGCTGTATACAAAACGTAGTCAACTGATACAGCTCAAAGAGAATGCAGGCATCCGAACCACCAAACGAAACCTTTAAAGGAGCTCTTATAACAATTTTCAAGGACATAAAAGACTATGTTCTTATGACCAAATAGAAACTATAAATAAGGGCCAAATGTCATGGGAAAAGCCTAAATGTAGTGAGAGGGCTGGGTCCTGTGGGGAAGGCAATCAAGAAGGTTTTGCAGCACAATATCTAAGCAACAGTTCAACCTAAGCAAGCCTTCAACCGATACCAACAATTTAAAATACTGTCTCACCTGACACAGTCATGTCTTCTTCGTACAATTTTTTTAGAGTCTATTTCAGTTTAAGAATCTCCTAACTAGCCGGGCGTTGGTGGCGCACGCCTTTAATCCCAGCACTCGGGAGGCAGAGGCAGGCGGATCTCTGTGAGTTCGAGGCCAGCCTGGGCTACCAAGTGAGCTCCAGGAAAGGCGCAAAGCTACACAGAGAAACCCTGTCTCGAAAAACCAAAAAAAAAAAAAAAAAAAAAAAAAAAAAAAGAATCTCCTAACTGTTAAGTTTGCAGATCAACAGACCGTGTCGGATAAATTGGATTGTGATTACAGAATTGTCAACTTAACTATTGCTGCTGTTTCGTGATCCAGTTATAGGTGTCTCTCCACTACAGCATGGGATAGAGACCTGAATCCTGAGCTCCGGTTCAGTCCCTACTATGTCTCAAGGTTTGGACTTTAACCCTTGCATACAAGCACGTTAACAATGACAAAGGAGGAACCCATGAGCTCAGTTAAGGGTTGAGTATTCCCTTTTGCTAATGCAGGAGATGAGCCCCAGGGCCATGCTCAGTGGTCAGGCCAATGCCTAGTGAAACTTGCTCAGCTTCTGTACAGTAGTCTCCAGTCTCAATAGTGAAGATGGTGGCTCTCTCTCTCTCTCTCTCTCTCTCTCTCTCTCTCTCTCTCTCTCTCTCTCTGTGTGTGTGTGTGTGTGTGTGTGTAGACAGGGTCCCCATAAGTATCCCAAACTAACCTAGGTTGTATACTTCTACTACCCTGGCCTCCCAAGTGATGCAATTACAGTTGTCCACCACCATACTTCATCATGATCAAATCTCTTGTATGTTATAATTAATCTTTTTTTGTTTTGTTTTGTTTGGGATTTTTTAAAATAAGGTTTCTCTGTGTAGCCCCAGCTATCCTGGAACTCTGGAACTTGCTCTGTAGACCAGACTGGCTCAGTTAAGATCCACCTGCCTCTGCTTCCCAAGATCTGGGATTAAAGATGTGTGCCACCACAGCCCAGCTCTAGAATGAGTTTTAAGCTAAGAAATAGCTTTAAGAGTAGTATTTAAGACATGCATGCCAGCAACAGTAATAATCTTGGTTGAGTACTGGAAGCAAACTGTAAGTGGAAAATTCACTTCTGGCTGTCTAATAATATGAGAGCATAAAACTGAATGTCTGCCATATGCTTTTGATCATTTCTTTGACGATCCACATGCTACTGCAGCTGTGTGTCTGTTTTTCTTCTTTTTCGCGCTGCTTCTTGGCTTGGATGCTTTGTATTGATTTGTTCTCAAGTTGTCTTTTCTGCTGCTTCCAATTTTCTCTTCATCTCATACATCTATTTGTCTTTTCCACATAAGATGTTATAGCTCCTTAGTTCCCAAATATCCATTTGATTTTTAAAACAGGTTCTATTTACTTGATAATATTCCCCCATTTGTTCAGTACTGTTGAAATATTTTGTCTTTGGATATAAACATATGTGAGATGGAGGGAATGAGAAGGAAGAAGAAGGAAAAGAGAGAGAACATGTATTTAATGTACTTTTCTGCTATTTCCAAACCTTGGTCATCTTGAGACATATTTCGATTAACTACATTTTCTTAGAAATTATTTCAAATGTTTTGTATCCCTAGTAATTTTTATTACAGCGCAGCCATTATGATGAATATATTTTAGAATGTCTGAATTCATCTATTCTAGGATTTTAGATAGTCTTACTGCCTCTAACTTTACCATATGGTATTTCACATAAATGTACTGGGCGTTTTTTACTTATCTTCCATATCTGTCCTGTGCGGTGTCCTGCCCATGGGGCAGATTGTGGAGGTAATTCTCACCTAGTTAATGCTCCCACTTAATGTTACACCTACCTTTTACAACACTCTGGTGCTTTCAAGTAATGGTGTGTGTGTGTGTGTGTGTGTGTGTGTGTGTGTGTGTGTGTGTGTGTGTGTTTCCTAGGCTATGTAACTATTATCTTAGAAGGGCCTAGCCTGATGCCATGTAGTTTCTATAACTGTAATCAGAGCACCACTCAGAAACATGCACTCGGGACAAGTGTTGTTGGTGCTCCTGGAGCACTCCGAAGCTTGAGAGCGCTGTCTTAGACAAACTTCTGTGTTTAACTCCGTCTTCTGAGATGTTGTTGTCCTTACTCCAAAGAAGAAGTTAAGCTCTTCAGGTACATTAGTCACACTCCTTTAAAGCTGAAAGGAAGAACGATACGCCTGGTGGCAATATTTCCCCGACAGTCTGTTTCCTCACTGCTGGTTCCCCAGAGTGACTGGCATCTGTCAGGGGAAACTCAGGGAAACGCAGCAACAGAGTGGAAATGGTCGTGCTGCCCCGTAGTACCTGGGCTTTGAATGTGGTAAAGCTCAGGGTAGAAATCCAGTAACATAAGAACAACCCCATTGACTCCTTCAAATGGTGACAAAATTTGCGTATATAATTTGATAGCAATTTATACACATTAATGTTTAGCAATGGACTAGAAAAGGGGGAAGGAATGCAAACAAAATCTCTGAGTAGCAAGTGGGTTCCAAATTGTCTCTCTGTCAAATAACTCAGAAGTTCCAAGAACTGAATGGTGACTAGGTAGAAGTTGCTCTTTGTTGTTTAGTTTTGTTTTTGAGACTGGTCACCTTATCCAGTTAAGGCTATCAGCCTTCCCGCTTCTTCCTCCTCTGAGATTACAAGCCATACCCAGCTGAGAGCTTTCTGAAGCCCCTCTTTGATTAGGCTATGACTTCTCTTGTAGTTTAGAATTCATGTTCAGAATAAAAACTTGCTCTGCTACTTATTAGCTATGTAATATTCATGAATCCCCATAATTTTTCTGGGTCTTGGTTTCATCTATAAAATCTGGGAAAATTGGGCCAGTGATGAGATGGCTCAGCGGTTCAGAGCATGTTCTGTTTTTGCAGAGAACCTGAGTTTGGTTTCTGCCCACATCCGGGTACTCACAACAGCCTACAATTCTAGTTTCAGGAGATTCAATGCCCTCTTCTGGCCTCTGTGGTCAGCATTCACACACACGCGCGCGCACACACACACACACACACACACACACACACACACACACACACACACTTTAATCTTTAAAAACAAACTTTCCAGTCAGGTCTGGTGACATGGACCTGTAGTCTTAGTACTCACAAGGCTGGGACAGAAGAGTTCAAGGTTGGCAGAGACCGTGAGAATCTGTCTGAAACACAAAACAAAGGTGTTGGGGAGATGGTCCAGTGAGTAAAGATGCTTGCTGTACAAGCTCGATGATCTCACATTGACCTCTGGAACCCATGTAAAAAGAGAGATGTAGTGGCACATTTCCAAAGACAGACAGACAGACAGACAGACACACACACACACACACACACACACACACACACACACACACACACACACATGAGAGAGACAGAGAGACAGAGACAGAGAGAGAGAGAGACAGAGATAGAACATTAAAATAAACTTTATATATCAAAGTCTAGATGGAGTTTGTATAGGCTCCAGTGAACCTCTAACAATGCTCCCTGATTTTACACATCTCTGGAAACCAGAAGACAAAGGAACATCTTCAAAGTGCTGAAAGGAAAACTATACTGTCACCTATAGTCCTGTGCCTAATGAGCACGTCTTTGAAAACTAAAGATGAAATAAAAACATTTTCAGACATGCAAAACCTAAAAGATGGCATCACCATCCCGTCTGCCTTGCACAAAATGCTTCAGCACCGCCGTCACCTTCCTCCTCCCCCACTGAAGGAGCTGCTGGCTGGTGGATGGATGCTGCATGAGGGAGAGTCAGTTTTCTTTGGAGGTGAGCCCCAGGTAGGTCGCCATGTTAGCAGAGGGCCCCACACCAATGGGCATATGACCAGCACTAATTAGACTCAGTGGATTATAATTTTTTAAGAACTGGTGTTTGCCTTTAATCCCAGCACCTGGGAGGCAGAGACTGGCAGAGCTCTATGATTTAGAGGTCAACCTAGTTTACATACCTAGTTGGAGGCTGGTTATAGCTGCTGAGTGATACTGTGTCTCAAAAACAAAAAGAGAACATGAGAGTTGTAAGAGGATGTTTCCAGTGGGAAGAGGGAGTTGGAGGGGAGAGTCAGGGGTGGATATGATCAAAATACATTGTATATATGCTTGAAATTCTCAATGGAAAAATAAAAATATTAATAAACATCAGATCTTGAGATTAAGTGCCAAGCATCCTCTCTCTCTCTCTCTCTCTCTCTCTCTCACACACACACACACACACACACACACACACACACACACACATATACACACACAGAGTTATTTATTTAATTTGGATACAGGTCTTACCATGTAGCCCAAGTTTGGCTACAACTTGCCATCTTCCTGCCTAAGGTTCCCAAGTGCTGATATTACAGTCACACACTGTCACTCCCAGCTGTATACTTTGTTAAGGTAACACTAATTTCCAGGATTGAATCAAGGGCATGAAGACTTATAAATGTACACTTATAAAATAATATATGAATTGTATAAGTTCCCATATAACTATTTTATGCGGTTTTGTATTTATAAAATATGCATTATCTAAAAGTTTTAAATGTAGAAACTTTTTAAAAACTAAAAATGTAGGAAAATTCTTAAAAGGCATTCTTCTCACAGAAAGAAAATAACTCTAGATAGAAATAATGACTTACAGGGAGGAATGGAAATTCAGAAATAGTGATTGTGTGTGTGATGTAAGAGACTCTTTAGTGTTTAAATATCCTTGAACGGTAACTGGGGGGGGAGGTAACTGCTGGAGAGATAACACAGTGGTGAAGAGTGCTTACTGACCTTGCTGAGGATTCCAGTTCGGTTCTCAGTATCCATGTCCAGGGGCTCACAACCTCTTGTAACTCCTGATTCAGGGAAGCCGGCTCCCTCTATTGGCCCATGGAAACCTGCACTCACATGCACATACCCCACACAGACACATGAAGATACACATAGTAAATAGAAAACTTTATTTTTGTATAAATATAAAAATAAAATAAATTTTTTAAAGAGAAACAAAAAAAGCTTACTGTGTGAAATGAAGGTAATAAACACTTGTTGTAGAATTTATATTTAGAAGTAGGGCCGGGCGGTGGTGGCGCACGCCTTTAATCCCAGCACTCGGGAGGCAGAGACAGGTGGATCTTTGTGAGTTCAAGGCCAGCCTGGTCTACAGAGCGCGATCCAGGAAAGGCGCAAAGCTACACAGAGAAACCCTGTCTCAAAAAACAAAAAACAAAAAAAACAAAAAAAAAAGAAGTAGGATATATGACAGCAATCATACAAAAATAGAAACGTGTGGTTTCAAGGTTCTAATACTATATAAAGTAGTATATTACTTGAAGTTAGACTATGATAAAGCAGCCACATAAACAGCACAATAAAGTTACTGCTCATAAGAATTTTTGTTTTACTTTCTGTTTTGTTTACTTGTTTCTTGTATTGTTTTTGGTTTTTTGTTTGTGTGTGACAAAGTCTCACTATGTAGACTATGCTGACCTCAAACTTAGAGATCTGTCTGTCTCTCTCCAGAGTGTGAGGATTAAAGGTGTATGCCACCATTTTGGACTAAGAATATTTGCAGGAGCTACAGAGAACTGCAGGAGACAGTCAATCTAAATGAAGGTGAAAAGATATACAATAAGATATGAAAATATATACAATATAAAAAGAGAAGATATACAATGTCTCAGATTGAATACTGACAGACAACAAGATGGCAGATTTAAACTCAACAGTATTAGTGCTGAGGATGTCCCTGTGGTAGAGCCCTTGCCTAGCACATTCAAGGCCCTAGGTTAAGTACCCAGCATCTCCGTCTCTGCACACACAGATCAGCAAGCCTTATCACATAAATGAAAATAGTCTAAGCATTCCAATTACAGGTATACAGGTGAAGATTGTCAAGGAGACAAAATAAATAAGTAAAATAAATATTCAGATATATGCTACTCATAAGATCCCATGCTGATTATACCTGAATGATCTAAAAATAAAAGAAGGGAGATAGCTATCCACTCTACTAATAAAAGGAGTCTATATTTATATTTTTAAAAAAAGACTTCTGAAAGTAGAATACCAGCAGAGACAAAAGCAAGATTGTTACATAGCAATAAAATCCTGAATTCAAGAGGCCCTAGTGATTCTAGATGTTTATAAAACTCATGAAAGAACTACAAAATAGATAAAGCAAATGCTGTTGGACTACAAGCACAGAGAAACTCGCAATTATAGCTGAAGATTTCTACATCTCAATAACTGATGAAACAAGTGGGCAGAATTACAGCAAGTGTCTGAAAGTCTTGAATAACATTATGAAGCAAGTTGACCCAAATGACAGTTATAGAACACTCTGTTCTACAACAGCAGCGTAAACGTGCTGTTCAAATGTATGGACACATTTACCAAGATAGGCCATATTCTGGGACATGGAGTAAATCTCCCTAGCTTTGAAAAGATTCCAGTCAGACAAAAAATAAGTACTCTGATCACAATAAAATCAAACTAATGATCAATAATCACAACATCTCTGGAAAGTCCACAGATGTTTAAAAATTAAAGAGGCTAAATTACACAACTTACATCAAAATGAGATTAGAGAAATTAGATCCCAGTATCAGGAAGCTAAGAAAGAAACACCGTAAATTCAAGGCCAGTGTATACAGCTAGATCTGTTTCAAAAAAAATGAAAATGTTTCATCCTTTCTCCCTCCCTCCCTCCCTCCCTCCCTCCCTCCCTCCCTCCTTCCCTCTCTCTCTCTCTCCCTCTCTCTCTCTCTCTCTCTCTCTCTCTCTCTCTCTCTCTCTCTCTCTCTCTCTTTTCCATGTGGATGTCCATGGTTTTGCCGCCACCTGGAGTCATGTTGATGTCTTGTGGGCCATGCAGCTATAGGGGGCCATGTTGATATGAGTGGCCTATGCAGCCAACTAAGGCCATGTTGATGTCCTTGGCCTGTGCTGCTGCTGGGAGCCACGATGGTGTCTGGGGGCTGTGCTGCAGCAGAAGTCCATGTTGATGTCTGTGGTCTATACTGCCACCAGAGACCAAGCTGAGGTTCATGGAACGTGCTGACACTAGAGACCATTGGATGTCTGTGACCTGTGCTGTCTCCAGAAACCATGTGGAAGTCCATGATCCATGCTTCCACTGACAGTAAAGGGCAAGGAAGCTACTCATGCAGTGGTGTAGAAGACTGCAAGACTCACAGTTGAGGAAGAGGGACATGGAAGGCTTCTGTGACAACCCCTATCCCCACCGCACCCCACCCCCAATAAAATAACAATCTAGACAAAAAGCCATCGAAGAGAACTCTTAAAAATTATGACAAGGCATGTGGTTTGATCAGTTCCTCCTCCTCCTTCCCCTCCAGCTTCTCCTATACTGAATGATTACAGATTAATCCATTCATATGTTCATTTATTTGTTCAAGCACCTTTCGAACACTCCAAGTGTTCTGAGTATCAATTTTAGTGCAGAATTACAGGATGTAAGACATTTTAAAAAATGCATCTGTAGTTGAATGTTTTCTCTGGATCCACCTGGCCCTGAGGTTCCCCCAGCTGCTTATAAAATAATCACTCAGAGGCTTAGTATGTATGCCCTATGGCAGGCCTCTTGCTAGCTAGCTCTTATATCTTAAATTAACCCATTTCTATTCATCTATGTTTTACCACATGTTCCATGGCTTTACCAGTCGACTGGCATGTTGCTCCTTGGGCAGCAGGCTGGCGTCTCTCCCACTTCTACCTTTCTTCTTCCTGTTTCTCTCCTTGGATTTCCCGCCTGCTTCTAAGCTGCCTTGCCATAGGCCAAAGCAGTTTATTTATTAACCAATGGGAACAACATGTATTCACAACATACAGAAAGACACCCCCCAGCATGCATCTCTCAAGGTTAAAGTTCTTAATTTATTTTTTTAAATTGGTAGAGAAAAACAGCATGTGATTCCTGCATTAAAATAGCAGAATCGAAAAAAAAAAAATGTATGGGATTCAGCTAACGCTGTGCTTAGAAGAAAAGCTGTACCCCTCGCTGCCTGTACAGAAGAGATGAAAATGTCTCAGGGTTACACACACCTGCAACCCTGCACTCAGCAGGAGGCAGGAGGAGCCTGGGTTTGAGGACAGCTGCGGCTACTTAGTGAGCGTCTGTCTTAAGGAAGGAAAAGGAAGATGACCAGGGAAAAGACTTCTTAGTGGGCTCGCTTGTGACCTCAAGAAAGATCTTAGCCAATCACCAGAACCTACGCATGTTATCTTTAGAGTATTTAGAAAAAGGACTTTTACAGAGAAGAGGGAGGACCTTGAGTTGAGGTGGTCTCCCTGATTTTCCAGTGGGCTCTCGGTGCCACCAAAAGCATCTTTGTAAGAGAGATGCGCAGAAACACATAGATGAGATGATCTAAAACTGGAGGCAGATTGGAGAAATGAAGTCACAAGCCAAGGGATGTCAGAAGCTAGAAGGACCGGCAAGGGGAACACCACAGCACCCATGAAGAGTCGGATCCTGCTGCCACGGTCATTTCAGCCTGCTGGCTCTCAGAACTGGGAGAAGATGAATTTTGTTCTTCTAACACTTGGAGTTTGTTGTAACTTTCTACAGAAGCGACAGAAAAGCAGTATCTGTCGTTGATATAGTGTGCACCCTAATAGACTTATCTGTGGGTCAGAGAACAGAACAGCCACTGGATTAGACCTAGAGGCCAGAAAAGGGTGGCACTCACGCCTTAAATCCTATCACTCGAGAGGCAGAGATCCATCTGGATCTCTGTGAGTTCAAGGCCACAACGGAAAAAGAGCCAGGCATGGTGGCACACACCTTTAATCCCAGCACTGAGATCTCATGTCTTTGCTTGGGAAGGACACACGCCTTTAATCACAGAAAGTGATGGCAGGAAGCCGAAAGGCATATGAGGTCTGAGGACAGGAACTAGAGGCCCTTAGTCTTTGAGCAGCTGTTCAGCTGACATCCATTTGGGTGAGGACGCAGAGGCTTTCGGTCTGAGGAAACAAGATCAGCTGAGGAGTTGGTGAGGTGAGGTTGCTGTGGCTTGTTCTGTCTCTCAGCCCCAATATCTGGCTCCAGATTGTTTTTATTAATAAGACCATTTAAGAATCATGTTACAAGTATCATCACAGATGAATTACCTTACCGTCCACTCAGAAATGAGCAAATACGTTTTGGTATATCTCTAAAACGGACTGCTGGCACTAGGGAAATGGCTCTACAGTTAAAAACACCGGATCCTCTTCCAGAGGACCCGGGTTCAGTTCTCAGCATTCATATGTCAGCTCACAACTATCTGAAACTCCAGTCCCAAGACATCTGCCACCCTCTTCCGGACTCCGCAAGCAATTAGCATGCACGAGGCACACAGACAAGCATACAGACAAAACACTCATATACATAAAAGAAAATTTAAATTAAAAATGGAATGGTATTCAAGAATCAAAAGAAAAGCCCTTCAAGCATCAAAATTGGCATGCAAAACTATTGCTGAGCCTCAATAATTATAATAAGTGAATAAAAGACGAAAGTCAGTTTGATTTATTTTATGGAAAATTCTAGAAAGTTATCCACTGTACTACTCAGTGACCAAGGGCACAGCAGTCATCACCCAGTGATAGGGATGGATGCACAGAAGAACGGGGTGTAGGAATTATGAAGGGTCATACAAACGTCTGGGTATTAGTTGTTACGTTCATTATCTTACCTATGGCCATGTTTTCAGAGATATACACAAAGATCAAAACGCACTAAATCTTATACAGAAGGTGTAGGCAGCTTAATACGCTATCCAGTAGATTCCAATAAAGCTGTACAACATGGAACAAAACGTGAACAGTTTAGCTTAGTTACAGAATAGGCTGGAAACAGCTAAGATGGAGAGGAGGGCTTCCTTTGGGGGCACAGGTGGGCACAGGTGGGCACAGGTGGGCACAGGTGGCACTCTGAACTGTGGGGAGGGTTACAGAGTTAAAGCCTGAAGGCTAAAACGAGCGCTAGAGATGAGGCAACTGGGGACAGGTGGCCATAGTTACCGTCGTGAAAGCAGAGAAGTGCGAATGAAGAACTGGGGCTGGATTTAGGAGACATCTAAGACATAGATGAGGAGGCGGAGAACTATCTGGCTAGGGAGCTGCTCTGAGCTGAGGTGCATAGCACTAAACTGTGTATGCTGAAGCCCTAACCTGATGCTACTGTACTTTAGAAATAAGATCTTTAGGGCGTGCATTAATCTATGTCCTACCATGACTGAATACGTGGAGGTGGTTGTTTTTAAAAACAACAGAAATTGTTTCTTGCAGTTCTAGGGGAGATATAAAATCCAAGCTCACGCTGACAGAATCTGATGGAGACCTTCATGCTGCATCCTCTGGAAGAGAGGGATGCGATGTGCTGACATGGCAGAAGACCACAAGGACAAGCTGCCACGTGACACATGAAACCTGTCTTGTTAGAGGCTAAAATACCATTAAGCAGGAAGAAGTCATTATAGCCACATAAGCTCTTTTTTTTTTTTCATTTTTTTATTAAGAGATTTCCTATTCATTTTACATACCAGCCACAGATTCCCCTGTCCTCTCTCCTCCCTCCCCCCAGCATTCTCGCCCAACCCCCACTCCCCTTTCCCGCCTCCTTCAAGGCAAAGTCTCCCATGGGGAGTCAGCAGAGCCTGGTACATTCAGTTGAGGCAGGTCCAAGCCCCTCCTCCCTGCACCAAGGCTGCACAGAGTGTCTCCCGCTAAGTGACATGAGGCACATAAGTTCTTAAAGGTGCCATCTCTTAACCCTAACAGATTGATGACATCCGGATTTTAGAAGTGACGCTTTCCAATTGTAGAGGAAGTAAAATGAAATCAGGTCGGAAGCGTGGAGCCCTAACATAATAAAGCCATGGTCCTACAAAAATGTATGTCTCTCAGAGCCATGGCCATGCCTCACCCACTAAGAACACCAGATACTCTACTGGCGGACCCGGGCTCTGCTCCCAGAACCCACATAATGGCTGGCAACCATCTCTAACTCCAGCTCCAGGGGATCTGACGCCCTCTTCTGTCCTCCACAGGAAGTGCAGGCGTTTGATGCACAGACTTTCGTACAGACAAAACACCCATAAAATAAAGATAAATAAACCTCAAAAAAAATCTGATTATGTTAAGAAGTTAAGATATTATGTTAAGTTAAGTTAAGAGAAGGTGGCCATCTACACCCAGGGAGTCCTCAACAGAAAACGAATCTGGCTGAACCTTCGTCTTTTCTGCCCTCCAGAAAAATTAAAAATAAAAAAAATGAAATTCTGAGGGCGAGAGAGATGTCATACCCGGTGAGGGCACTGGCTGCTGCTGTAGAGGACCCCAATTAGGATCCTGGCACCCACGTGACAACCCATGACTAAGCATATGCGACTCCAGTGCTAGAGGATCTGACATCTTCCTCCTTGGCCACTGCACGCATGTGGTGCACAAACAGACATGCACGCAAAACCCTCACACACATACCATAAAAATAAATAAATCTCTAAAGAACATTTCTGTTGTGGAAGTCACCCAGTTTGACCTTTAGTTACGGTAGCCCAAACGGACGATCAGGAAAGTGTGTTGGAGGGGTCGGGTGGTGGGGGCAAAGATTGTATGGATGTATTCACGGCATTACTACATTAAGAGCAGAAGCAAAAAACAAACAAACAAACAAAAAACCAATCATGAGACAGCCTTCATAAGTTTACATTGGAACATGTCAAGCATAATGGGCATGTACAAGTCCAAGAAGAAACAGACTAGAAGGAAATTTTGGAGTATGAGAGTGTGGTGATATTTTATCTGTGTCCCCCCAATATACTGTGTCCCCCAATAAAGTTTATCTGAGGACCAGAGGAAAAAGCCAGTCACTATAGTAAACAGAGGTCAGGCAATGGTAGCACACGCCTTTAATTCTATCACTCCGAAGGCAGAGATCTGTCTGGATCTCTGTGAGTTCAAGGCCACATTGGGAACAGAGCCAGGTGTGGTGGCACACGCCTTAAATTACAACACTAGTTAACCCTAAAGGTCTGGAGATCTGTACACAAAGACAGGAAGTGACAGAGCTGGGCTGGAAGAGGAAGTGATGTAGCTGGGTGGAGAGGAAATGAGTTGGCAGAACAGAAAGGCATATAGGCATTCGTATACAGGAAGTAGGTCTCTTTGGAAGCTGCGGAGTTGGTGAGGTTAGCTGTGGCTTTTCCTAATCCTCTGAGCTCTCAGGTTTTAACCCCAATATCTGGCTCCAGGTTTTTAATTTAGTAAGACCTTTGAAGATTCATGTTACAAGAGAGGGTGGCTGGAAATACGAATTTCAGAACTTTCAGCAATAGGTGATGATTTATCAGCCACAGGGATACATACACACGACAGGAGTCCAGCAATGGGTTCTGAGAAGAAGTGTCAAGAGACAGGAGGAGGGAGCTATGATGGAATGGTAACTTCGAAAGGCCAAAGTCTCTACTGAGTTTTTCAAGGTAGATCCTTAGTTGTGAGCCCCTGCAAAACATTTCTATTAAGTTACATACTTTCAATATACAGTGGCACAAAATAAACATATCCTCCTAAAAGGCAGAAATGCGGGCATAAGAAGAAAGAACCAAAGCAAAGCAAAGCAAAGCTGAACCCCAGCAAGGCAAACAACCTACAGCTTGATGTCCAGCATCTATGATATGGGCTAGTAGCATCATGTACGTTCCAGTGGGGTCGGGCAGCCCACCCATAGGCCTTGTCATTTACAGCCTGCATGCAGCCCCTTTGTGGACAGCTCTCCCAGCTCTCCCAGTGCCCCCAGCTTCCTTGATAGATGGTCACAACCCTGGCTTTTCGGACACGGAGTCTCCGTCATGACATAGGCATCACTTCCAACTCCATGCCCTGGAGCTCTCTGCACACATTATCTGGCCTCATCAGCTTCCTTTTTTTCCTGGAACACGGCCAACCTCTGTGGTCTTGGGCCCTTGTAATCACCGTGCTTGCAAAGCCAACACTGCATGGATGGTGTTAAGTTCTGTTACCAGCTTGAGAAAGTAACCAGGGCCCTTTTGTCATGGCTGCAATGTCCTTTGATGCCTTCACCTGTGGTTCAAACTAGGGAGACATCCCTGGAGAGAGGCCTTTTCCAGCACGGCACCCCAGAATTCTCTCTCTCTCTCTCTCTCTCTCTCTCTCTCTCTCTCTCTCTCTCTCTCTCTCTCTCAAATGAAAGTTTCTCCAGTGGCTTTGCATTTTTATACCCTGGAAACATCACTTGGTGGGTCTGCCCCCTAAAAGAGCTTTATTGTTGTCCCAGTGTAAAGATGTGCGGCTTTCCCCTGATTCTTTAACCATCACTCTCGTGTTCTCTACTCTGTCCACAGAAAAATGTGCTCTTTTCCTAGGCCAGCTGCCCATTTTTTCATATATTTCTGGGTTACTTCTTGCCCTGATTTTCAGTGTTAACTGCCTAAGCACAAGCAGTAATAACTGGGCTCCAGCCTGCATGATACCCTGCCTTGAGATTTCCTTAACTGAATCAATTAGTCCATGGGATTCGCCTTCAGACATGTCTGTGAGCGGCACCACCCCCGGCCAGGTGGTCTTGGGTCTTAAGTGAAGATAGTTTCAGAAAGTCTGGGAGAACTTTGGAAGAACTCCCCAGAACTTTGGAAGCCTTTCTATTACTGCTTGGACACAGAGCTCCTAGCGTCAGGCCACCTAGCAAGTACCTCTCATTTCTCCAGACTTGGGAAGTGCAGAAAAGAAAAACCACTTCACCACCAAATGCATGTCCACTTGCGCTCTGACTTGAAGAGCAAATTCCTGGAACAATTACAAGTTAAAGCCTAATTAGATGAGGAGTTCAGATATTGCCGTGGCTTCTACGGTGCTAATTTACACAAGGGCCCTTTCAAGTAGATGCCTTGGAAATTCTAAGTCAATCATAAAACTATTTTGCAGTAGCTTTGAGTAGATCTATGAAAATACTGACATATTGAACGAGTAAGTAATATGATAAATAGTTAAGATGAGAGAATGCCTGGCAGGTTAACCACTCCAGGTCTCTTTCAACTTAACCAGGTTTTCTTTCCAAGATCCAGTTAGTAGCAGAGCTTTCGAAGGACGCTGTAGAGACGCAATTCCGCCGGTGACCAGTAGAGGGTGCTGCGGATCGCCTCGGGCTGCGAGCGGAGAGGAATACCGTCAGGCGGAGATTATAAAAACTGGCCCGCGGCAGTACCTTGGCCGTCAGAAATTTTTCCTGGGGACAAGGGTTGGAGAAGAGGGGCGAGGAAAGAAAAGGGAAAGATCGTAGAAGAGAAAGACCCTGGAAAAGGGGAACGCGCTGTAACAACTTCACAGGATATAATGCAACCATACTATAGGCAACAAAATTTGACAGGCGATAGAGGGCAGAAAGGAAGAGGTCCAATCGCCTAAAGCTGAATGAGAGGTGCTGGAAATGTAGCTCAGGTGCAAGGCACTCTCTTGGCATGCACAAGGTCCCGAGTTCCAACCCCAGCACCAAATAATAAGAACTATAATATATAACACAAAGCTAAATGAAGGTGCTCAGGTCCTGGGGCAAAGCAACTGCGCCCTCCTGAGGACCTTAGCAGCATTCGCTGCCTCTAAAACATTCTTTAGAGCAGCGCTCGCTGGCTGAGGTTCCCAGTCCCCACTGTCCACTCTTTTGGAGAAGAAACTGAGTAAAAAGACGAGGCCAGCTCTAGCAAGCTCAGTGTGTGCCTGGAGCTGTGGGCTTGTTGCATCACGTGAGCAACCTGTCTGCCACATCCTGTTTCCCCTCTTTTCAAAGGACGATTTAGCGCTTGGTTCCCATCTCTCTATGCTTTGTAACTGACCCCTGCTTCTTCAAACCGGATCCCGCCAGGGGGCGTCCCTGGAATTTTGGAGAGAGCAAGGGTTTCTTGGGGCTAAGATTTCAAGACTATAACCCCTTAAGAGGGCTCGGCCCCAGGTAAGAGAAAGAGGAGCCGGCCCTTCCCCATCCAAGGCTGGGGGTCTCCTCTAGCAGAATCTAGTCTTCACAAGAGCATCTTCCTTCTCATAGCAGAGAGGGGGGTGCAGCACCTCCCGCACTCTATCCCCATAAACCACGGCTTAAGAAAATTCTCTCACAGGTTCTAGAAAGTCAAGCTGAGCAGTGGCGGGATCTCTTCTTTGGAATACCCCAAAGCTGCCCTGATGATCACCTTGCCTAGTGAGGACCCCAACGAAGCTTTCAAGACTAGAACGCGTAGGAGAGAGGATAGATCCTGGTTCACTTTTCAGAGACCAGATGACAGACGTCATGTTGGGGAGGAGAACCCTGGATCTCAGTAACCCCCTACCTCTACCTCTGTTGTTCCTGGGCTGGGATGCCTCCACCGAACTCTTTAAAAGAAAAAAAGATCATGTGTGTATATATGTGCACTAAGTGCATACCTGCTGCCCGCAGAGGCCGGAAAAAGACATCAGATCCCTTGGAACTGGAATTATAGAAGGTTATGAGCCATAATGTGAGTGCTGGCAACAGAACCCAGGTCCTCTGCAAGTGCTCTTAATCTCTAAGACATCTCCCCAGGTCCTTCAAGTCCTCTTGAGCCCAGGTCAGCTCAGCACAGCACAGCAGAGATCCTACCTACACTTGAGGTGGGCATCGGAATATTAGATGTTGTGTCTTCTTACACAGCATCAGAGGCTTGGTTCCCAAGAGTCTTATCCCCAAATTCCTTTAAGTTCAAACTACTAAATCAAAATAATCCCCGTGTGCTTAAGGACTTTAAAGATGGTCAAACTCTGTCTCAGCATCTCATCATGGATTATCTAAGTTGCTGACACAGCAAAGTAGAAAGTTATATGAGGCAGGCTTCTGCTCTCTCTCTCTCTCTCTCTCTCTCTCTCTCTCTCTGTGTGTGTGTGTGTGTGTGTGTGTGTGTGTGTGTGTGTGTGTGTGTGTGTGAAGGGATTTGCTGCAGGGCGTGGTGGGCCCTGAGATGGGGAGGGGGAGTGGTAGAACCAGGTCTCCAACCCCAAAGCTTCTGAGCTGTCCTCAAGGGCTCCTTCTGACCCACCTGATAGCACTGAAAGATGAGGAAAACGCTAACTAAACTGGAACACAGAACTTCACTGGGACCCCCCTCCTTCTCAGTGTTTGTTACAAAGTGACTGTACATTCCTGGAATGAGTTAGTGCTAATATGGATGTGCCAGGTGGGGAAAGAGCCATCTCTAGACCATGGGAGGCTGAATATTCGGACCTAGCCCACCCAGTATCCGATACAGCAGGAGCTCAATGAGTAGCTGTTAAATGAATCATGAGTTGCAATAAGACTTGGAACTGTGTAACATTAAAAGGAACTCACTTAGTGCCTGAGGGAGATGCAAAGGGATTCCTGAGAGCTAGAAACAAGCAAACTGAAGGGTAGGTGTCAGTGGTTCTGGTTTTCCCTAATATCCTACCTTGCTAAGCTCCAGGAATTGGGAATTTTACATAGCTTTCCCCGGTGAGCACTCCGGGTCTTTCAAAGTCTGCCACCCTGTGCTGCGTAGACTGTGGCTCTCCTGCTCGTTTAGGGCTGGGCCTGGGCTCAAGCCTCCGCTCCTCTTTGATTTCTAACCAGTGAGATTAAAGTGGCCCCTTGGGGCCGAACCAGGGAAAGCTTCGTGAGGGCTGGGCTATGTCCTAAGGGTCACTGGGCTCAGTCCACCGAGGGCAAGTCAGTTGCAGCGCCAAGGAGGACCGGTAGCCCTGAGAGTGGACTGCATTTGCGAATGCTAATCCGCGGCTACAGGAGAGAAAAATAATCTCTGATTTAACCCGCGTGGGCCCTATTCAAGTTGAAACAGAGAGGCAGCATGCTTTTTAGTCAGAAAGAAATGTTGGGACCTGGGGAGAGACTCCCAAGGCCTTTGCATGGAAGAGCTCAGGGATAAATACACGGGGCTTTTTTTCCACGAGGCTCTTGTGTGTTCAGTTTTACTCTTATCAGGCGGCAGTGCTTATGGAAAATAAGCTTATGGAAAATAACGCAGAGTGGTGGGTGTTTTCGAAGGGGCAGGAACGTGCAGTTTGGACCACAGGATGCTGCAGAGACACCCCCACCCCAGGGCTAACTAGGAGCTGGTGATGCTGATGCAAGCCTGTGAGAAGGTTGGAGCTCAGGCCAGTTGCCCTCCCCCCCAGGGGTAAAGCCTGAGAGGTTGCCAGACATCTTCACCCCTCCAGCCCCAACTGGAGCTCTCAGTACCCTCACCCCGGGCTGTATATTGGGAATGGGGTCCCCAGTTAAAGCAGAGATAAAATCAGGCTTGTTCACACTGGCCACCTGCTGGTGTTACTGAAGGCCCAGGCTGTGTGAATTAGAAGCCGTGGAGAACAGAACAAACCTTTCACTCCAATCTGGCAGGCCCCTAAAGAGGCAAGAGATTTGATAATACCTACAGAAACTGAAATATCGACGTTGGCGGCGAGCTTAATTTTTTTTCCCCTCGAAGCTTTGGCCGTGTTTTTGATGAGCCTGGTTTTGCCTAACTCTCACAAAACCCCTTCTGAGAATGAGCTTCTGTAAGTGGCATTGGAACGTAGGGAGACGGACGACACTACACCTGCTGTTTCTTATGACTACCAACAATTATAAAATATCGGAGATAAAGGGAGACGGACGACGCATTTCTTCCTACTAAGACCCCTTTCCTAACACTGGCAGGTCTGGGTCATGCCTTCAGACAAGGTCTGCCTTCGCCTCTGCCTGCTCTTCCCGTGGCTCACTTGATCCGGCGTGGCTTCCCCTCCCTGCACTCTAGACACCTTAGACCAAAGAGCTGTCGATGGGGTCTGAGCTCATCTTGAGAGCGCCCCCCAGAGAAGTCCCTGAAAAAGGAGAGCGCTCTGCTTTCCACTTGTGTTTAGCTACACAAGACACAGAGCACCTGCCCGCTTAAAGTCAGGGCTGCCTGTTCCAAAGCCACCGTGGGGGCCCCGCAGGAAAATGCAGGCCCAGATCGGAGGCCCGCGGGTGCTCAGCGCCTTCACGACGGAGGTAGGTGGCCAGGAAAGCTAATGTTAGTAGAGTCGTTGGCTTTGTGTTGAGGGAGTAGAGAGCACTCTTCAAGGAGAGGGTTGAGATCTTAAAAAGCAAATAAAACAACTTTCCATACTATAATTGCTATTAATGGAAAGGAGCCTACGCTGAATTAAGTAGTTCAAAACTGCTTGTTCATTATCGGGAGCTCCCTCACTACAAGGAGGGGAAAGAAAAACGTGAAAACAAAAACCAAAATCAAGAAGCCTCCTTGACTGGCCGCCGAAGTGTCTAGGAGGCACCTGCCGGGCCAGGAAGTGCTCCGCCCTCCCAAGCCTCTAGCGCGCCAAGGAATCTCAAACAGCAGACAAGCAAAGCAAAAACAAAAACAAACAACAACGAAAACGCTTAATTTCCAAGGAGAAAATCGGAGGTGGTTTCCAAATCCGTGTCATGCAGGGCTTGGCTGGGTAGCCCACTCAGCCGCTTGATCCCGGCCTGGTAACAGCCCTGAGGCTGACGCCCCCGGCTCCGCTAGGGAGCACAGCCCACAGCTCCCCCTTGCCAGGCGCCCAAGGACCCTCAAGGCGCGGGGCTCACACTTGAAGCCTGGGAACGCTCAGACAGGAAACCCACTTCCTCCTAAGCAGTTTCTTCCTAGCCGGATGAGAGGCGCCCAATTGAAGCAGAGTGATCCTCATCTACTAATATCCAGCGTGGCCACAAAGCGACCGGCCATTTACGCCGCCACTTTAGACAAAGATATTTGGTTATTCCCGGGGAAGCGAGTGCACTTTTGCATGGCCGAGCTCCGGGAGGAGGCGAGCCTCAGCCCAGCCTCCCGCCCGCTGGGTTGCGGCGGTCGAGATATTCGCCTCCTCCCGGACCGCGAGTTCCCCCGGGGTGGTTCAGACTCAGTTCCACTCGGCAACGGACCCGCGGGCGCTCACGCGGCTCCCCGGCCCGGCTCTCCCTGAAGCACCCGCAGGGAAAGCAGCGGGGATCAGGGCTGGGGGTACTGGGACTGTGAGGTCCTCGGAAAGTCAGCGCCAGCTTCAGAAGCCGGAGCATCATCCAGGCCATGGGCAAGGGTCAGGGGCACCAGGTTTGTTCGAGATGGGACAACTTCAGTGGTGGACTCTCAACGCTAATCCCCGCACCCTGGTCCTCCTAGCACAGAAGGCCGGCCGGGGTTCCTGCCTGGGCCGGCAGAGGGGGTGGAGAAAGGGAACGGTGGGGTGGGGTGGGGTGGGCTGGGGGGCTGGTCCGCTAGGGAGCCAGGAGCTTGGTGGGGGGGGTGGCGCGGGGATCGGTGACAGCCTCCCGAAGGCAGTCGTTCCCTTACTCAGCTCCCCCTCCGCCCGCTGGGATTCTCTCGGGGAAGGGGAAAGGGGGCGGGGAGCAGAGGTGTCCCTCTGACGGCGGCAGAAGAGGCAGACAGACTGACAGACACCCAGACCAACAGTGCAGCCCCAGGGTTCATCCCCCCCACCAGACTCGCACACTCTTTTGGTGGTGACTGGGGCTCGGCGCCCGCCGCGAAGCCCGATGTGGTCCGGAGGCGGTGGGAAGGCGCGGGGCTGGGAGGCCGCAGCGGGAGGGAGGAGCAGCCCCGGCAGGCTCAGGTGAAACCCCGCTCCCCGTACCTCAGCTCCCTCTCCCCAAAGACCAGCCCCCCGACCCCGGAACCCCGACCGAATCGGACCGCGGTTCCACTTGGTAACTCCCCAAGTTGGTTGCAAAGCAGCATTCACCTTCCTTCCTCCTTCTCCATCCCTCCCCTTAGGTTACTCTCTACCCCACCTCTGGCCCTCCCGCTCTCGGCTCCCTCCTCCTTTCCCTCCCCCGCCTTTTCCTCGTGCGCCACAGGCACCCCACAAAAATGGGGGTGGGGGTGTCCAAGGGAGGGGGGAAGTAATGCTTTGGGTCTCTCTCTCTCTCTCTCTCTCTCTCTCTCTCTCTCTCTCTCTCTCTCTCTCTCTCCTTTCTCTCTTTGAGACGTAAAAATCCTGACAAGTGAAGCTTAAAGGTGTTTACCTTGTCATCAGCATGTAAGCTAATTATCTCGGGCAAGATGTAGGCTTCTATTGTCTTGTTGCTTTAGCGCTTATGCCCCGCCTCTGGTGGCTGCCTAAAACCTGGCGCCGGGCTAAAACAAACGCGAGGCAGCCCCCGAGCCTCCACTCAAGCCAATTAAGGCGGACTCGGTCCACTCCGTTACGTGTACATCCAACAAGATCGGCGTTAAGGTAACACCAGAATATTTGGCAAAGGGAGAAAAAAAAAAAAGTAGCGAGGCTTCGCCTTCCCCCCTCTCCCTTTTTTTTTCCTCCTCTTCCTTCCTCCTCCAGCCGACGCCGAATCATGTCGATGAGTCCAAAGCACACGACTCCGTTCTCAGTGTCTGACATCTTGAGTCCCCTGGAGGAAAGCTACAAGAAAGTGGGCATGGAGGGCGGCGGCCTCGGGGCTCCGCTAGCAGCGTACAGACAGGGCCAGGCGGCCCCGCCGGCCGCGGCCATGCAACAGCACGCCGTGGGGCACCACGGCGCCGTCACCGCCGCCTACCACATGACGGCGGCGGGGGTGCCCCAGCTTTCGCACTCCGCCGTGGGGGGCTACTGCAACGGCAACCTGGGCAACATGAGCGAGCTGCCGCCTTACCAGGACACCATGCGGAACAGCGCCTCGGGCCCCGGATGGTACGGCGCCAACCCAGACCCGCGCTTCCCCGCCAGTAAGTGAGGCCGCCCCGCCGCGGGGCCGCGGGCTGAGCACCGGAGGCGCGGCGCTGGCCGGTTATGCTAGGCGTTGGGGTGGGCAGCCGGGCAGCATCGTCTAGGTGTGGGGTGCGGGAGCTGGACCTTCTTCCCCGCCACGCTGGGTTAGGGTTTCAAGAGAGGCACTTAGTAGAGATGGGGTCCGGCAGACAGGAGCTGGCACCCAGCAACCGCAGGCGCCAACTGTTGGCTTGGCGCGAAAGACTTTCAGGGTGCCTAGGGAGGCCCACCCTGAGCTGAGGGCTCGGGCCAGCCGAGTTGGAGGAAGCCCAGGCCTGGCCAGGAGAGAGGCCGCCCTGCTGGGACGCATCCCAGCGCCCAGCCGGGCTGCCTAGCTTTCTAGAAGTCTCTGGGCGGGTTGGAAGGGCGCACGGCTCTGGAGGAGGCTCTAAATGGGCCGAGCAGGTGTCCTCACCTCGAGCCCGCGAAAGAGAAGGCAAGAGGCCGAGAGCCTGGAAGCTGGGGCTTTTCGGAAAGTGACAACTCCCTTTTGCTAACTCTCTGCAGTTGGGGGTCTACCGTACGACCTAGCTCTCTGCACCCCTCCACCCCCACCCCGGGCTTCCCACCCGGCTTGGGCACGAAACGAACAGAAGCGCCCCGTTTCCCCCCACTGTACATTCTGATTCTAAAGAGACGCTGACACCGATGAAGGGTAGCTAGGCTTGAAACCCCTAAGCCCTTCGACGGCAAGGCCCGGGGAAGGCACTAGCCACTCCCCAGCTAGCTGGGCCTCCCTCGGGAAGGAGCCCTGGGCGGCCTAGGTGAGGAGGATGCCGTCGAAGGTTGGGGCCGACGGGCCAAGGGCCAGGAAAGCAGGCTTGGCCCGGCCCCGGCCCCAGCCGACGCTGTGCGTTTGTCGCTTACAGTCTCCCGCTTCATGGGCCCGGCGAGCGGCATGAATATGAGCGGCATGGGCGGCCTGGGCTCGCTGGGGGACGTGAGCAAGAACATGGCCCCGCTGCCTAGTGCGCCCCGCCGGAAGCGCCGGGTGCTCTTCTCCCAGGCGCAGGTGTACGAGCTCGAGCGACGCTTCAAGCAGCAGAAGTACCTGTCGGCGCCCGAGCGCGAGCACCTGGCCAGCATGATCCACCTGACGCCCACGCAGGTCAAGATCTGGTTCCAGAACCATCGCTACAAGATGAAGCGCCAGGCCAAGGACAAGGCGGCGCAGCAGCAACTGCAGCAGGACAGCGGCGGCGGCGGAGGAGGCGGCGGCGGCGGCGGGGGCGCCGGATGCCCACAGCAGCAGCAAGCTCAGCAGCAGTCGCCGCGCCGGGTGGCCGTGCCGGTCCTGGTGAAAGACGGCAAACCGTGCCAGGCGGGCGCCCAGGCGCCGGGCGCCGCCAGCCTCCAAGGCCACGCGCAGCAGCAAGCTCAGCAGCAGGCGCAGGCGGCGCAGGCGGCTGCCGCGGCCATCTCGGTGGGCAGCGGTGGCGCGGGGCTAGGCGCGCACCCAGGCCACCAGCCGGGCAGCGCGGGCCAGTCCCCGGACCTGGCGCACCACGCAGCAAGCCCGGCAGCGCTGCAGGGCCAGGTCTCCAGCCTATCCCATCTGAACTCCTCGGGCTCGGACTATGGCGCCATGTCCTGCTCTACCTTGCTTTACGGTCGGACCTGGTGAGACGTGGGACCCGGCCAGAGCCCCGCGCGGCCTCACCGCTTTCGCCTCTGCCCGCCCGCAAAGACCACCATTCGCCCGCTGCTCCACGCGCTTCGACTTTTCTTAAGAACCTGTTTGTGTTTAGACCAAGGAAAAAGTACACAAAGACCAAACTGCTGGACGCCTTCTTCTTCTTCTTCTTCTTCTTCTTCTTCTTCTTCTTCTTCTTCTTCTTCTTCTTCTTCTTCTTCTTCTTCTTCTTCTTCTTCTTCTTCTTCTTCTTCTTCTTCTTCTTCTTCTTCTTCTTGTTTCTTCTTCTTCTTCTTCTTCTTCTTCTTCTTCTTCTTCTTCTTCTTCTTCTTCTTCTTCTTGTTCTTCTTCTTCCTTCTTCTTCTTCTTCTTCTTCTTCTTCTTCTTCTTCTTCTTCTTCTTCTTCTTCTTCTTCTTCTTCTCTTCTCTTCTTCATCATCATCATCTTCCTCCTCCTCCTTTTCTCCTTCTTCTCCTCCTTCTTTTCTTCTCCTCCTTCTCCTTAATTTTCTTCCTCATCATCTTCGCCTTCGTCTCCTCCTCCTCTTTCTCCTTCTCCTCTCTCACTCTTTCTTTCTTCCTCCACCCTCCCTTCTTCCTTTTCTCTTTTCTACCTAAAACTTGTGGATTATTTTTAACATTTAAAAAATAGAAACAACCAAGCAAATACAACCCCTTATGGATTCTTTAAACAGAGAGGGACACAGAACAAACACGGGGTGTCTTTCTGGTGGTTCAAATCGGTTCCCAAGCTTGGTCCTCACACAGTTTCGGAGCCTGCTCTGTACTACCACGGCGGCCCTGAACTCTAAAGACGGAAAACTTCCCTCTGGATGCACTCTGCCAGCAAAGCGGACTTGCTTGTAAATACCAGGATATTTTTTCCCCCCAGAAGGGAGGACAGGAGCTGGAGAGGGGAAAGATTCTTCTGCATAACCCACTTGTACCCGTCACAAAGGAAGTGCCCCCTCCCCGGCGCCCTCTGGCCCCATAGGTTCAGTCCAGGCTGGCCCCTCAGAAATTGTTTTAGGTTTGATGTGAACATGTAGCTGTAAAATGCTGTCAAAAGTTGGACTAAATGCCTAGTTTTTAGTAATCTGTACATTATATTGTAAAAAGAAACCCAGTCCCGGTCCCCGGCCCCTGACTTTTTTTAAAGGGCATTGACAAACCTGTGCATATTATCTGACAGTTTGGTACTCGCAGCCTCCGTCTCTTTTTCTGTTGTAACTTATGTAGATATTTGGCTTAAATATAGTTCCTAAGAAGCTTCTAATAAATTATACGAATTAAAAAGATGCCTTTTCTGATTAAAACCCTTTCTTTTTGTTTGGTTTTTGATTTGGCTTTTAACGGATTGGGGGGGGGCAGGGGCTCATCGTTAAACCTGATGGGACCCAAATTACTGGGTTTGAGCTCGGGGATTTTGATTCTGACCAGGTAAGGAAGCCAGTTCCAGAGTTTCCATCCCACAAAAAGAGGGGATTTTGTTCAACTTTGAACTCTAGTGGAATAAAAATCTTGAGCAGTTTTGGGACCTTTTGATAGGATGAAAAGTAAACTACTTCTCTAGAAGGGGAGGTAGAGGAAGGAGGGGACAAAAAAAAAAAAACAATGGATTTTTTTTTTTTTCTTAAGAGCCAACCTTCTGTTTTTAGGAGTCTCAACAGCTGGTCTCACACTACTGACCCAATGTTTAAAATGGTCAGCCATTTAAAATAACTCTGTAGGTGCTATCATTTTTAGTAAATGAATTGCTTCTGTACATTTGAATTTCAAACCTATATTCCTAATTCCCACCTAGCCTCCTCACACTCAGTGTGGTTGGTTCTGAGTTTTATTTCAACACTCTAAAACAAGATCCCTCCCTGCTCAGGGATCATCCCTCCCCCCCCCCCCCCCCCCCCCCCCCGCGTGCCCCATCCTAGAACTCCCCATCCTGGCTTCTAGTGGCTACTTTGTCTTATCTCAGTGTGGACTTGGTGGCCAGCTTAGGGACGCCTCTAGCAAGACATTGGGAGCTGTTCTTTCACTCTTTATCCCAAAACTTTCAATACCTAGGCTCCTAAATCTTTGCAGCAATGAATCTTCTCCTATCCCCAACTTTCTATTACCCCCCCCCAAACAAAACCAAAATAACCTTAAACTGCCCCCCCCATCTCTGATTATTTTCTCCTCTCCACTAGCAGATACGTGTGCTGGGGAAACCATTAAGGTTGTGATGGGGGTGGGTGGTCCTGGCAAAAGAGTGGTTATGGACAGAGACAAAAACGACAGCTCCTTGGATGAACTGTTGCTTCTCGGGCGTCACCTCTGGCAAACCTGTGCAGACAAGGCAGTCTGTGAGCTGCAGATTGACAGCCCTGCCGGCCCTGGGTGCGTCCGGGGCGTGCAAGGGTTTGTGGTGGTCACTGATTGACTTTGGGCACATCTTGTGTTCATTTTCCACTCAGATGTTCAACTATTTTATTTTCCTTTCTCGACTCCCGTCTTCCCTCTTTCCTTCCTCTCCTCGCTGTCCTCTCCTCTAATAATTTTCCCTGTTCTCCACTCCATCCCTCCCCCCCAGGATCTTGGCTTTTTGTTTTGTTTCATTTTTTAAAATATGAACTTGGATCCAGCGGTCGTTTTCACTGATGTCCAGGGGATTTCTACTCTACCGTGCCTTGGGATTGGGCGCCAGGGGTAGCTTTCTTCCTCAGAAAACTAATTCTGGCTCTTGGGATGTGGCTTCTCATATCTTGAAGGTACTCTGATATTCTGAAAGGATGGTTGGTGGAGTCTGCTGAGAGTCCACATTATGGGGTGGTACTCTCGGCAGACCTCATATTTTGGAAGAACAAAACCAGGAAAGTTGAATCATTTCTGTTGGAATAGGCATCTGGGATTCTGGGACAAGGACTGCAGGCTGTGGATGCCTAGGGAGGCAGGTGTTGGCAGCTGCTGCTCAAACCCTAAGTGGGCGGTGAGTTTAACTCAACCAGTCCCACTAGCCAGTCCAGGCCCAGGCAGAGCCTAGCCGGTGGTAAGACACCACCCTGCCTTGCCTCCCTTCATTTTAGCGGAGTAACAACATGAGCCATGAGCATACTGTAGCACTCGGTCTTATTTTCCTTATGCTAGTTGGAGTTTCTAACAAATACATTTCTTCTCCAGCCGGCTTAGTTAGAAGTCTGTTTACTTGTCCCTGAAATAGGTGAATTCGGAGGGGTCTGGAGATGAGACCCAACAAACAGGGCTTTGGCCTTATCTTCAATCACTCTGATTCCTCCAGCTCCCGCCTAGGGTACTTGTGGCAGCTACTGAAGCAATCTTGGGACGCAGACTCTTTAGTAAACTAGGTGCCTAGTTTACTGTGAGAGCTTCCCACAGCTTGCGGACACCCTCCTCCCACACTACCTGCTACCGGGTCAGCATCTGGGAGGGCCGCTGGCTTATTTTAGGCTTTCAATAACTCAGGCTCAAGTTGGTTCTGGCCTCCCAGGAGAAGAAATAAGTATTCCGGAGATGCCCCTGGCACTAGAGATGCTAGAAGAGGGAAAACTTCCCCAGTGAGCCTACAGAACAAATGCCTTAGAAACTGTCCCCTGACAAGTACCTCACCCGACCCCAGGCCTCGATGGTTCAGGCAGTGGGGGTATTTTGCAGACAGCATCCTCAGCTTTGCTCCTCTTCCCCCACCCCACCCCAACCCCGCCATGTAAACACGAGGACTTTCTCGAGAGCCCTGGAGAGCTGCTCTAGTGGCGTCGGGGCCTGAAACCCCAGGCTTGGCTTGTTTGATGTTTAGCATCCCAAAGCGGCTCCCCACCCCCGCCCCAGCCTGGGAACCCCGAGCTGTGGGGCCGGGGAGAAGGGAAAGCAGTTCTCTCAGCTGGCGAGCCGTGGACTGGGCTGGGCTCAGAGAAGAGGCGAAAACAACAGGACAGAGATGCCCTGAGCAGGCAATGAAGGGACCCCAGGATGCTGTGGCCACCCTTAAGAACACAGCTGGGGTCCTCAAGGCCAGGGGGAAAGAAATGTCCCAGCTTGTGGGCGTACATTAGGGGTAGGAGGGCAGCCAGGTGGAAATAGCTTGGGTCCGGCGAGAGAAAGGTAAGCTGGGTCCGAGTTCATTTAGCGAGCATCGAGATGGCATCCCAAGTCTTCGGGCGATCGGGGCCTCGAGGAGACAGCGCTTCGGGCCACTGCTCAGAACTTGGCCTTTTTGGGGGAAAGACTTGCTTGGGAATCTTGCAAGAGATTTTAAAATGCTTCTGAGTCTGGACCTGGGAGCTCCAGTGACGATGCTTGGATGTGGTTTCGTAGTCTTTGATTTTGAAAGCCCAGGAAGATTCGCAGACTTTAAGAGGCCGCACACCCTTCGCGCTGCCGGGAGTCTGGGCGGCGGCGAGCGCTGCGGAGCTGTCTCAAGGCGTGAGTCTCTTCTCAGGCGATTCCAGATAAAGAGGAAATAAGAAAGAAAAAAGAAAATGACTTCCAACTCATTAGGGACCAGGTAAGGTCAATGCTCTCTCTATTATGTCTTTATCTTAAAAGCAGGTCAATTTAAGATAAGGGAAGGGGGAAAAATCCACAATCTGTGTGAACCTTGCTGATATAGGCTGACCCCTTTTCTGAGCTTAAGTAAGACGTTCATTTCTATAAACAAGGGAGTTGGGGGACGCTGCCTTGAATCCTGATCCGAAGTCTCCAGATTCTCTGGGCATAGCTTCCTCACCTCCTCCCCGTCCCTCCCCAGTTATGAATGTGAAGCTGGGTGAACAGCCGATTATGTTAGTGGGGACCAGGAAGCCCATTGGGAAATGTGAATCTGAGGTAACTTGATTGATTCTTTCACCGTTTGCTAGCTTGTTTTGAAAAAGTGGCCTAAGGGTATTAGGAAGGATGGGGATGTTTCTTGCTCAGTCTGTGGAGATGCCTGAAACCACCTTCCTCCAGTTCTACCTTACTGGCTGCTGTGTGCTTCACCGTGTGGCTTGTGGTCCTGGGGCTTCAGCTCACCTTCGGTGGCACCCAGTTTGGAAACCTCCCCAACGAAAAGTTTTCTGGTGCCTCTCCAAGTGAGTGGCTTTTGGAAGGTGTGGCCTCTTTCCAATCACCCTCTAGGTCGCAAGAAATTAGTATGGATGGAAGTAAAGCGTGTATTTTATTGAAGGGGGTGGGTCAAGGATTGCATGAACCCTCCTCACCCCCACTCCACATATTTGCATTTCTGAACTTTCTTTGATGGTGTCTTAAAGGAATGGAGGAAGAGCTGGCTCAGTGGGACCGTACAGCTTTTACACCGTCGAAAACTATAGTTGAAGTGGTGTCTGTATTTCTTTTCCGCAGTGACCTACTGTCAACTTGGAGGTTATTTAGATGCACTCCTGATCTTCTGTCTCTCTTTTGGATAAGTTCCCAATTTATTTCTGTGTCCTAGACATTTATTCCCTTCATTGTTAAGACTTCTTGAAGAATTTTGGATAAGATTTCAGTACATTTTTTTCTTATATAATTTCTTTTGGTTGTTGGTAGGACATTTCAGTAAAAGTTCATCACTGCTGGGGCAAGCTTGAACAATAAATAAAAATATAAACACAAATATTGTCAGTGCTAAGACTTAGTAAGTGAGCTCTTTCCTCCAATAGAAGGAGCCGTATCTGTTTCTACCTACTCTGTAAGTACAGATGTGTGTACAGATGTTTATGTATGTATACATAGACATATATACATATCTCTTCTACACATGTATTGATTTTATGTACCTTTTCAAAAGATTTTTCTAAAAAAAATTTCAACTATAGAACTGGATGTTACAGAACATATTAATTTGATTGGAGAAAGTTGAATGTATCCATTACCTCAATTAAGAAATCAAATAAAATTGTTTCCCTTAAAGATAAATTTTAAAAAGTCCTTAGTTTTTTTTTTTTTCCATATTGAGTTGGAGTGTTTATTTCTTGTCATGAGAAACTCTAGAAAATTACTTTTGCTTGGAGAAGTATGAACATTGGTTATCAAGGTGCCTCAGGCATATCTGTGTGCAAGACATATTTTGGCGATCTACAATAAAAGTTGTATTCTCTTACTGGACTGGCAATGTCTACAGCTAGATGAGTTGGTAAGAATGCTACCATCCAGCTAACAAAATCAAAACAGAACAGAAAGAAAATATTTCTGCTTTTTATTTATTTCAAATGGCCTCTCTTTGTTGGTCTTTCCATAGTAGTGGAAATAAGAGAGCCTGTCTGCATGCTGTGGGCAAACTCTGCCCTACCCTTGCCTCCTATATACTAAGAAATCTTGTCTTTGATAGTTAGCTCTTCAGTATCAGTAGCAGAGGCTGTTGGTTGAGTGTTAAATATTGTGTTTCCAGGACTTCGGGTGATGGCTGTTGGAATTTTTTTTCAAAGCATAAGAGATTATCCCACACATAACAAGAAGCTTTTCCAGGATGCCCTTTCCCTACAATTTGCAGTGTAATGAAATGATTCTGTAGGAAATCACCCAGAAACACCACATTCCTTTTTCAGTTTTTGCCTCCCAAGGATGTTGCTTGAGGTTTCCAAAGTGCTAGAGAAACAGGTTTATTTGTTCTGCATGCTACTGATTTACCTAATCTCCCTAGCATATACACTGCATACCATGTACACAGAGGTATGGACCTGAGAATTGCCTTAATGATCCAGGGTAGGTTCCTCTGAGCTGGTTACTTATTACACCCTAATTTAGAAGACCCAGAGATATTTACTGAACTGACTATCCTGCCTAGCCCAGGAAGTTAGAGTTCCATAGATGTTTCTGAGAAAACCACATTGCCAAACAGGCTTGCAGGGGCAGGCTACTTTGAGGGGGGGGGGATTAATTGTTTCTCCAGACCTGGCCACTCCTTGGTGCCTGGAGGTCTGCAGGCCCGTGTGGGGAATATAGGAGGTGGTAGGACTGAAGACTGGCAGCTTATTTCATGCCACGAATGGCGACCCCAGAATCAAAAGCAAGCACACATCTATCTCTGGACAGCCAGCCAGCCAGAAGTTGTGGCTAGTTAGCACTACCACCAAGCTTTGGTGGCCACTCCCTGGCTGCAATGTGGAGGCCAGGCTGAGTGTCAATTTTGAAAGTGCTACATTGTATCATACCCGCATTTGATAGAACAAGTAGAGCTTGGGTCTTCCTGGACAAACATGGCGCGTCTGTCTGCTTCATCCTGAAACTAAAAGGGGGAAAAATCTACTGGAAATACTTCACAAGCAGCCCATCCCTTCCTGGCCTGTCATGCAACACTAGATGGGGAGAAAGAGAAAACACTGAGATGTATGGTGGTATCCGAACACCTTAGCATTCACTTTTCAGGAGGAACTCTTGCTAACAATAGCAATGCCACAGCCACACCAAGTTAGTTGTTTGTTTTTGGTTTTGTTTTTTAAATCTTGCCATGGCTTATGACTCGGAGTCTATCTGTTGTGTGACTCTTATTGGTGTTTGTTTTCGCTTCCTGGCAAGGCAGGAAAAGAGGTGAAGGGAGTGGGAAGAAGGGGAGCAGAGGAGAGGTGAGAACCCCCCCCCCTCCCGTGCCTGGTGAAAGTGCGGACTTCTTTCCCTGGTTGTGAGGTCTGAGAGGTGCTACGTATAGTGGGTCAAATGCTGGGTAAGGTGTATGTGGTTTAAGGGTTAATGATGGCGGGGCTGGTCTGGAGCTGGCTGGGAGGCGCTGTGTGTATGGTGTGTGAGCTTTGGGCCATAACACAATGGTAACGTAATTATCTGGCTGAAACATGTTCCAATGGCAAGAAGTTGCAAAACAGATAGGTCTTCCTGAGAAAAGAGGGCGCTGGTTACAGAGGCCTGAAGCCATCATCCTTTCTTCAATACATTTTAAACAAGAGGATCTAGTGAGTGATTCTGATTCAATACACATAATCAGTTTGCAAGTCTTATTTCCATTTGAAAACAGGGCCATTTACAATCATAAGAGCCGGACACGCTGAAAGATACGGAGCGCATTAAGAGCAGATGATGGGTGATAGACTCTGTAGGCAAGCACTAAATATTTTCTTCTAGCCCCAGACCTGTACATCTTGTGTGTCTTTAGTCCCAGTGTAACATGAATGGAATATTCCTGTGGGATGCATAACTTATGCGCTAAAAAAAAAATGGCATTCTGTGATCAGGAAGGGGGGATTGGCCAGAAAGGTGCCATGTTAATTACGTTTACTGCTAGTCGTGTTTTTAAAAGGGTGTTGCCTAGAAGTAAAGTTCATGCGCTTGAGCCATGCAGTGCTGTACTTTGCGAAGGATACTAACTAGCCCGAGGCTTGGGGCAGAGGGACAGGGACTGGAAGAAAGCACAGGGACAATCCTTGCAATTCCACAGCTCAAGACGTGGGGGCCCTCTGCGGCCTGGTGACTCCAAATTGGTTGTCAGGGGTCTCAATGAAAAGTACAGAGCCTTTTCATTGAGCCTCTTGAAATCTCTCGCTCAAAACCAAGACAAGCAGCTGCCTGCAGCCTCCGACTTCCTGCCGGCACCCCCTTACCCAGCCCACCCTCCAACTCCTGCCCAAGGCTTTATTTGGTGCACCCGAGGCCCCTGCTGCAACAGCACCTAGCCTCACTTCCCCGACTTCCAGATCACTTCCGGCCCAACCCCAGCAGATAACCCTCGCCAACTCCACCTTAAACCCTTCTGGAAACTACACACACCCCCCTGGCATGCTCAAGAGTAGAAGCCCCAATGAATTTTGAACCCTAGAGCATATAAATATTATTTCACTGGGTCAGGATACTGATGCAAGGGTTTAACCTGAAAGGATCAAACAACAACACAACAACACCAAAGAAAACCTAAACAAGGGGGTGGGGAGGACGGGGCTGGAGAGATGGCTCAGCAGTTAAGAGCACTAGCTGCTCTTCCAGAGGACCCAGGTTCAATTCCCAGCACCCACATGGCAGCTCACAACTGTCTGCCACTCCAGTTTCAGGCGATCCAACACCCTCACACAGACATAGAGACAGGCAAAATACCAATGCACATAAAATAAAAATAAACAAACAATTAAATTTTTTAAAAAAGCAAAAGAGAAGAAAACCCAAAACAAGTCACAGCTGTTTGATGGGGGCACGGGAGAAAAAGACAGTTCAGTGGTTTCTCAGTTACCAATGCCTAACTTTCCAGTAGACTGAAACTCTGATAATGGAATGTGTCTCTTGTGTCCTTCATTTTTGTCTCAAATGGAGAATAATTCATGATAATTTGTGAGTCTTAGATTGGTGTCTTCTAAGAAAGTGTAATTTTAGAATTCTTTGTAAAGTGTTTTCCTCTCTGGGAAGATCTGGGAAGAACCAATGGATTAGGGATGGGCGAGGGTTTCTGCTCCCAGTTTTTCCTCAATTTTCTGCAAAGCTATCCTAAAACCAAAGACAAAAACCACCCCAGTATTCTCTCTTAAAGACACCAAAAGATAAGGACCACAAGTATCTAAAGACAGCATCCTCATACCTTCTCCATCACCCCCAAAGCTCTCTATGTTTTCTTCCCAGAACCTATCTGGTGGACAAGCTACAATCCTCTAGGAGAACCATCCATCTGGGGAGAAGGGATGGGGTGGCAGGAAAGGTTCAGACTCCCCAGTACTGAAAACTGGGGCGGTGGGGGGGGGGAGAAAAAACGATAGAGATCCTACAGCTGGGAAGAGGTGAGTATGAAGCTGGGATCAGCAGAACCTGGGACCAGCTAGAGAGTGGGCTTGGCTGGGTGGGCCATAGGAGCGCCATCACCTAGAGCCCCAGAGAGCCAGGCAGGCTCTCAGGGCAGGAAGCTTCAGCTCCCTAACGCCTTCACAAGGGTACAGCCAACAACTGCAGCTCCAGAAGTGGAGGCTGATCTGTCCTTATCCCTCCACACCCTCTGGGGCCAAAGGTACCAGGATCAGAATTTCCAGGCCAAGTCTTTAGGTATAGCTCCCGAGAGAGAGGAAACCTTAGCCTGCCTTCCCCAGGAGGCCTCCTAGGTTGTCTTCGGTTGAGTCCCCCAGGACCCCCTGCAGGGGCATCTTAATTCCTGTATTCATAGCCTGACTGCGACTTATCATCAGTTTGCTTCTTCCTCCCGTCCTCCCCTTATTTTCCGTCTCTCCGGTTCAGTGCCTGTTTTCCTTGCTTTCTTATCCAATTCCGGATTCAGAGCCGCAGTCCTATTTTGTAGGCAATTCAGTGTCATTTTCCTTAATGCCGGCACTAAAACGAAAAGCAGATAAAGTGGATGGGCTAAACTGTAAAGAATAAAAGCCAGCGAGGTCCTCATGGGAGGCCATTTGGGGAGTAAGAAGACCAGAAGAATGGCCAAGGTCTGCCTGTCAGGGGGGACATGCAAGAAACATTGACCGAGGAAGCAGAGAGGATCCTCTGTCTAAAGAAATTCAATTAATACCAGTAGCGGGAGGGGGCGGGAGGGGGCACAGCCCCTACATTCTTGCTGTGTCAGCATAGCCCCCCCCCCCAAGTGGAGGAGGAGCACCTCGATCTGGAATAGTCTGGGAGGGAAGGGGGCAACCCTAGAAGATACTGCCAGGGCGAACCACCTTGCCAGGACAAACTAAAGAGCCCCTGGTTTCAGTCCCAAGCCATCTTCTCTAGTCCATCTTGTTATTCCCACCTGGCAACTCTGGGCTCTGTGCCCCGAGGAAGTACACATCGGGTGGGTGGGGCTAGAAGCAAAAGATACAGTTATGGGCAGAGAAAATAGCAGCGGGTTTCTAAAAATATTTTTAAGTTAAAAAGGAAAAGAAAATGGCTTCTGGAAACTTCTATGGAAGCAGGCAAAACTTTCCTTGGAGACGTGGGTCCCCCACTACACCCCTCCCAAGCTGGGAGACATGCTTTTGAACCGACTAGAACCCCTTTAGTCCCTGCAAGTTTGGCCAGGAGGAGTCATCATGGGAAAGGGCGACCCAGATGCCTAGGAACAGGGTGGGAAGACTTGGCTGGGTCTAGGACAGGATCCCAGCTCATCACCCTCATTTTGGAGTCTTAAGCTTCCCAGGATGGAAGACCTCAATCCTCTGGGGCTGTGTTTTGGCAAACGCCGCCCCTCTTAAAAACGAAACAAAGCAAGCAAGCAAGCAAACAAACAAACAAACAAAATACAACCAACCACCACCACCAGAAACAACTGGCTAGGGCAGCTGGCTCCGCGGGACGCACACAGCCTCGGAGCCCAGAGACTGCCTGGGCCTGCTGGAGGGGCTCTACCCAGCCACAAGGAAGTCACCGCCCCGCTTCGGCTCCCTTAGGGGGCATCTCTGCAGCGCCGGGGCACCCGGACTCTTTCTATTTTAAGGGTCACACACGCTGTGAAGTATTTTAGCTGCATCACAACCTTTTAAATACCCCAGCATGACACTGCCTGCCTGAATAAGGGCCTCATTTGGGTGGTGACCGGCCGAGGCGCTCATTTGAGACGCTTGGGCGGCTGTGAAGCACCGGCTGACTCTGCACCGGCGGGGTGAGGTCTCCTGGAGGGACCGTGGCGCTGCGGGCCGGGCTGGGAAGGAGGGAGGCGGTCCAGGCTGCGGGGCCGTCGGCGGAGAGGTCGTCCGCGTCCGCGTCCGGAGCCCACCAGCCCCGGGCGGCTCCGCCGTCGGGCTTTTTCGAAGAAAAACCGGGCTCTGTGGGAACTCAGACAGCCCGAGGCTGAGGCCTGAGTCCTTCTTCAACACGCGGCTCTCCCTGCTTCCCTGGTTCTTAGTCTCTTGTTAATTTTGGAGGCAAAGATTTCCATCTTTGGGACGAATTTGTTTCATCTTTCCTAAATTCAGAAACGGAGTCTTCAAAAGTCTTAATGTGTGTGTGTTTACTTACTTATTTATTTTTTTTCTAGCGTTCAAATGAATGCGAAGCCACGGATCGAATCCTGTCACTCATTTGGGGTTAGCGTTTCCCGATATTTCACACGGAAAACAAAACTTGGGTCTCTCTTATTTGTAGTTGTCCTTAACCTTTGCAGCAACTGCTGTAGATGCGGCTCTGGCCATTCTCTAATAGATTTTACCAGGGACGGGTGACAGAGAACTGATTTCTTTTCTATTAGGGTTTAGCACATCTTTGTTGAAGGCCTGTAGAACGACCAGGGATTAGATTTGCATCTCTTAGACGCCCTGTGTGGTCTTTGTGCGAAGCTTGTAACTGTTAAAAATGACTTGTTAGGAAGCGTGTGGGCTCTCAGCGCTCTCCTTTTGACAGAAGGATTGAGAAATTCAGATTGGCCCTGTAGGATTTAGCCTGCAGATTCCACCTGAACCCTAAGCAATTAGACCCTAATCTCACTGCAATCATATTTGAGTTAGGATTTGTTGCACTCTGTTTACTTCAATTAAAAGCAGTGGAATAATTTTTTTTTTTCCTTTCAGCTTTTAAAGTGAAGTCTTCAGGAATAAAAACCTCAGGACTTTTTAGAAACGGTTTTGGTAGCGATGGGGCTTTTCTTGTGAGCTTTCCTCCTTGGCCCTCTTGCCCGTCCCCTCCCCCACTTAAATTATTCTTCTCCTGTTGCTCGCTGTCTCTGGGATCATCTTCCTGGAGGTTGAATTCGGGTCGCGACGGACAGCATCGAGAGGCTCCCAGCAGCGAGAGGCGCCCTTGCAGGGAGAGCACCGGGTTGGGAGTGGGGGGAGGGCTCGTGGCGGGGGGGAGTCCCCACCAAGGCGCTTACACCGGGCTCCACGTGGAGCTTCCCCGCCGGTGCGCGCCCAAACCCTGCTGCCTGCGTAGGCTCCGCCGGGCAGTAGGCACCCAGGGCAGTAGGCACCCACCCGCTAACGCGTCGGTCCTCTTGCGGTGGATCCGGGCAAGGTCGGTGTAGCAAGGTGGAGGCCCAGTTCTCACAGTCCGGGAGCCTGGTGGGATGCTGCCTTCTGACCAGTCCGGCTGTCCCCCCCCCCCCCCCCCGCCCGCCCCATGCCCCAGGGAGAGCTTCCTGTGTTGTTGGGGCTTGGATTTAGCTCCGGGCCTAAGGTCCTCCTGCGCAGAGTTGGCCAGCCCAGGGAGACAGACGTGCAGTGGTCTTCTCTTGGCCAGGTACTCTTTTGCACTGGTATTGGCTAGGCTGTCTTCTGCCCTGGGTCTCCTAAAGCCAATGACCCTCCAGAACAGAGCCCTCAATTCTGATCGCCAGATTCCAGAGGTCCAAAGCCAAGCCTGTCTGGGTGATGCCTCCAACCAGGGTTGAGGGGGGCTGGTCACTTAGTCCTTAGGCAGCTCCAAGGAGTAGCCTGTAGTTTCTGTTAGGTCAGCAGAAACCGGGATTTGTGGAGAGTTTATGACCTTCATTGTTTAATCCAGGAGACTGTCCCTTTGATCATTTCAGAGCATTTCTTCATTGGGGAGCTAGCAAGGACTCCAGAGTCCTTCCTGCTTCTTCCATTTTGATTCATGACTTACCCTCTCCTAGTTCATCTGATTCTGTTCCTCAAATCACCTTTCCAGCGAATACTATAGACAGTCAGCACAGAACGTAAACACAAGGAGGACTTCTCACAAGGAGGGCTTCAGTGCCGTTTGTTTTCAATCCGAAAGAGGACCTCGGCACTTCTAAAGGCACGCTCTGACTTTTAAGTGGTTCTTTCATGGTCACTTGTCCCAGGGTGGATATTTTAATTTTTCCTTTGTTTTTGAATCCATCAGAACGAAGAAAGAAAGACATCCTGCAAGCTAACTGTCTGCGATTGTGACTGAAATTCTTTAAGTGGGGAGAAAGCATTTTGCTGATACTAACTAAGTATTAAGTACCAAGTCCAAAGTCTAGAGCAGTATTAACTGGTTTAAGAAAGTAATGCTTTCTCAAATACGTATAAAATAGGCCATGCTGTTAGGATAATTGTTATTCTTAGTTACTATGAATGCCATTAAGAATTTTTAAGCATAAAAAAAAACAGAAAAATTCTTTTCTGAGCTTGGATGTGGGAGAATATAATTGGAGGCGGGGGAGAAGAAGAGGAGAGGGTTGAAACAGTCATCTCTTTGAGATCTACCAAGAGAAATCTTGATGGACTACTGAGTGAGGATCCCAGGTTCACACCCGCTCTGTGTGTAGTTTAGTGCACCCTTTCATTTGTGAATAGGATCTGTATCAAAACCCTAGTGTGACCATGACAATTGGGTAATCACACACAAGGCATCTTTGCTAATGGAGAGATTCTGTAAATATGTTTCTAGTGAATGCAGAGATAACTGTCCCAGTGAAAGGGTCAGGTGCCACAAATCATAGACTACTCTGCCAAGGGTTGCCAGCCATCTGAGGTTTGGAGGGACATTAACTGCCTCTACATTCTCAGAATACTCTCCTCCGTTTGTGATTTCTCTTACTTGACCCTACTCTGTCATTAAAAAGCTGGCAGGCACAATCAAGGGCGAGCAGGTTGGCTACCTACCCTCCTGGCAGCGCTCCAATAGTCCCATTTAGCTGCCAGGAGACAGAAAGAGGAGTGAATCACTCCTGTCATCCTGAAGTAGCATCTAGAAGGGACCAGGACACTTCCATGCGGATTGCAGGTCTGCCATAGCCCCTGTTTACATCTTCCACCTCAAATTTGGAACAGACCCCTGGGATAATTCTTGGAAAGAGCCAGAAGGAAAAAAAAAAAACAAGAAGTGACTTAGATAAAGAAATTCTCCCACAGTTCCTTGGGAAAGGAAGTTGTGTCCTACTAGACAGCCTTAGTTTTGAAAAGTACCACCAAAGTAGGATTCTCATGACTGATAGAGGCGAAAATCCAGGAAGTCCCCCTCGTTAGATAGTGGTGAATACCGCAGAGAAAATCAAGGACTGTCAGTGAAATTTGGAGGAGTGTTATTTCATGTCAGTTGGACAAATTTCTGACTTAGAGCATTTGCTTTAATAAAGGTTTTTTCCCCCTACTAAATCCATTAGAGATTAGGCACTGAACTTTCAGAGAAATGTGAAAATGGGATTATATCGAAAGGCTTTTTTTTTTTTTCCTACCTCAGGTTGAAATAAGGTACTATTTGTCACATCAGGGGCACTGTAAAATCAAATACACTTAATCTCAAATATCAGCTTTCTCTGTGTGAGGCTACAACATGTAGGAGTGCATCATGCAGGAGTTCTACATGTGAAATAAGAATGTGAAGGTCCTCTTGGTTGGGAAGATAGGCCCTCTTTCTCGTAATCTCATTTTGGAAGTAGTTTGGGGACATAAAATGAGCTATTATCACCAAAGGTAAAGCCATAACTTGCTAGTAGGTACCAAGAAAATCCCATGGGCTTCACTGAATTTTTCCCCCACAGGGAACTTGCCTACATGAGAAGGCCTGTAAGACATTTGAACAGAAAAGAAAGGTACAATTCATTGAAGTGTGAGTGTTTGGGAGAGCTAGAAAAATGTATTCTTTAAATAATATTTTCTAATATTCTAAGGGGATCTCTAGATGTAAAATGTAAAAAACTCCAAATTTAATTTTCCAAAATTATACTACCATATTAGTATATTCTTAAAGAACAGAGATAGATATTAGTCAGCTACATTACCAAAGGAGGAAAATATTTTAAAACCAGATGACAGATTTGTACTTTATAACTTAAACAATACTGAATGATGAACAGTCTTCCATGTTCATTAAGCAGAAAGAAGAGAGAATGTCTGTAAAAGTGAATAAAAGAGACTTATTGAACAAATATGCCTAACCTCCATTTTATTAGCTGATAATACAAATTACTGCTGGCTCTTGCTCCAAGAGCCGTCTTAATGTAATAAATTCATTTTAGAGCCTTAGTAAAGCTGAAGTCCCTTTGAAACTTTGTGAGGAAACTTCAAATGGCTCCACCCAAGTTGAAGACATTTTTTTCTTGCTTACTAATTATAAAGTTGAAATTTTTGCTCAAGAACATTTTCCAGCTTGACTAACACTTTCTGACAAGTTTTTCTTTCAAGATGACAGAGAGCAAAAGACAAGCAGGAAATTGTAAGTGTATTATGACTTAGGTGGTCACATTCCATATCCATAAGTTCAAAGTGGTAAAACCACCAGTTTTTTTCTTTATGTCCCTCCTGTTTATACCTTGCATAGTGCCTTATACATAGCGTTTTTTGAACAAACACTTTTTAACTCAGTTTGTGAAATATTCTCATTATTTCTCTTGTAATTCTTATTAGTATCGTCTTCTTCCTCTTCCTCCTCCTCTCCTTTTTTCTTTGAGGCAGGGTCTCACTATGTAGCCTTGGCTGTCCTGGAACTCATTATATAGGTCAGGCACACCTCAAACTCACAGAGATCCGCCTGCCTCTGCCTCTGCTGGGACTAAAGGTGTGACTCACTATGCTTGGCTATGATATATTCTTCTTTTAATGCTAATGAAACAGAGTTCTAGGTAGTTTTGATAACAAATAAACATTTGAAAATGACAGGGGGGAGAAAAGGCCCATCCTTTGCCAATTGATAAGAGAGAATTCTGGTATTTTCCTATTCGAATTATGACGGTGTGGTATGATATTATTTTGTTCAAAACAAGCATGAAATCCCAGATGCAACACACAGTGAATTTAAAGAAGAAACAGCTTTGAAAGCCTTAATCTTTTGTTACATTTCAGATGTAAACCCACTAGAGAACACTCATCATCCAAGATTTTACCATCTTAAAGACGGCCTTCTTCTGAAGTGATAACAGAACTAGAAGTCACAAACACTATTGCTCCTTATGCAATAGATTTGGAAACAGATTGGCATGGCCTCCCCAAAAAAGAATTCAAAAACTAGTGCTGATTGTTAGTCTTAATCCCACATAGGGCTGATTTAGGAAGGTGGCCCACCGAGGACCACTGAACTGTGTTCCTAACTTCTGTCCCTCAGTGAGTACTCCTCACATTTTAGTGTGTAGCTTGAGGGCACACTGGAGTCAGTGGAGTGAATGGAGTTGGTGGGTGGGATCGTGAGTGTAGAAGTGGTCTTAAGCCTGAGATACTCTGTGCCTTCTCTCAGCCCAATGGGCTACTGGATGGCCTCTTTCTTCATTAGAGGGCCTGGCTCAAGATTATTTACAGTTTTGAATGGTGAATATGAGGGTATCATTTCATGTCACCATTTATTGATGAACATGAGAGTATCATTTCAAGTGGGAAATATGTTTATGCACCGAGGAAATCCCTAGCTTCCCTGAGCAATCTCTCATAGCAGACATTTGTATCTAGGCAGTGTTTATTGATCAAGATGGGCAAGACTGGATAGAGTCAAAGTAATAGTGACAGCATCCCAGAAACAGGAAATCTTTTATCTGCATTCCACTCCTCTAAACCAGAGAGTCCTCTTTTAAAGCACTCACTCGGTGTAAAGGTAATGTTGATATCTAAATATGTGTTTACAGCCTTCATGGATTTCAAGTGGTCTTTCAAGCTGTATTCCTACTAAGAAATGGAAATGGTGGTGCATTTCTGTAATCTCAGCACTTGGGAGGCTGAGGAAGGAGGGTTAGGAGTTCAAGGTCAACCTCAGCTGCATAATGAGTTCAAGGCCCTGTCTAAAACCAAACAAACAAATAAAATTTAAAAAATAAGGGAAATCTCTTTATCAATGTCTAGAACAAATAGTGGCCCATTCTTAACTCAAGAATTCACTCTTCATTCACATGAAGGTAAGGGGTTGGTATTTCAAACCTGATATCAAAGTCAATTCACTACCATGAGAGAATGATTTAAAAAGTCTTCTTGGGGGAGGAGTTGATAGAAGCTCGGACCAAGTTGCTTCAAATATCCTGTTGTTAACATATAACCGGTTTAGAGATTATAATGGAAAAACTAGGGATATGATACCAAGACAAAGGTGCTGAGATAAAGTACAGTAGTCTACTTATTGATTCATTTATTCAGTCAGCAAACATTCATTGAGTGCTCACCCTAGGCAAAACACTAACCTTGGAGAGAAAGGTAGGTCTTTGATCTCAAAGACACTGTGTGGGAGAAGATGGATTTTTTCTTTTTTAGACAGATAATTACAGTTCAGTGCAAAAGGGAGTCATTCAAAGTCCAAAACGCAGTAGTACCTCAGGGGAAGATGTACCTTTGTCTGGCAGGAGGAGGAAAAGTGATGTTTGAGCTCACTCCTAATGGAGGTAAAAGGTATTCTAGGCAGAGGAGATGATATGCGCAAAGCCCAGAGGTGATGGGGAAGCCTGCCATTGCCAGAGAATCATACCTACTTTGTATTACGGAGCATAAACTGTAAAGGGAATGTTGGAAGTAAAACTGAGGGGTGGGTCCAAGTTAAAAGTTAAAGACCTTAAAGAAGTTAATATTTTATCTTGTGTACCAGACCAAAAAGCCATTGTAAATATCTGAACATAGAAACACGTTCTAGGAAAGCCATGCCATCCGAAGAATAGAAAATATAGATTGAAAATAAGAGCCTGTGAGTAACAGTAGTTTTCACAGCTGCTGTTGTGGTGTAAGGGTGCTAAGGAGAAATGCACTTCATTAAATAGATCTGCGCCCTAGAAGCAGGGCAAGAATGAAAGCATAAAGGTATTTTCTAGAGAAATATTCTTTTCTTTTTAAAAAAAGGAAACGACTTCTCACACATTGCAGTGGTTGTTAATTTTAGTGTGACCTGCATGTACCTTTAAAATACATGCATTGTTTTACTTATGTGATTGGCAAGTAACTGAGTGGGTGTTTCTATTACTGTAGCAAAGACAGCATAATTGTAGCAAGAATGCTACCCGGAGCCAGCTGACTTGCCTGCCCATCTCACTTTTCAGTCTTTGAAGGACTTTGAGGAAGTTGCTGCATCTCCCTGAGCCACCCTGTCCCTCTTTGTAAGGTGAAGAGCCCAGTGTAAAGGACCCCGGACTCACAACTTTTCATCCACTAATCGCTCCTAATGTTCATTTCTTACTTCATCTTAGTACTTTTTATTTACTTAATTTTTATTTTTTTTTTCAGTTTTAAGAGGGATAGAAGTATTTCAGAGATAACTCCTCCCCCAGGGTGTCATTTAAGTACAATTCCATTTTTGTTTCTCCATGCTTAACTCATGTAGCCTTCTCCCAGGCAGGGGTGAGGATGCTGGTTGTTTTGAAGCATCAGGCTTACTGCTCACATGAATCACATTGCATCTTCAGATGAACAAAAAGAGGAGTACTATTTAATCACTTCCTAGGCCTACTCAGCTAAATGGACAATTTAAGCTCTAATATTTCGGTTATGGATTTTCCTGTCCAAAATGATTCTGTTTGACTCAGGTCAAATAATTGGATGGTCTTAGGAAAGGTAGTATTGTAAAAAAACTGAGGTCCTTGAAATGACTGAAAGTGTGCTGCTTCTAACTACAGCTCCTTATTTAAACTTGTGTATTTCTTTGGAAACTTGCTGTTACTTAATGCTTTTTCCTTCCCACTTAAAGGCTGTTTACTTTATTCATGTATCTCCTAGTGCTCCTGGAACTCCGTGGGGTTTGTACCTACAAAACATCACAGCAGAACCATTAGTAGGCTGCAGAGACATGCAGGGGTCCCAGAGCAAATCAAAATGTTTTTTTAGTGTATGACATGTTTGAAGTTGGTGAAAATTCATGACTTCTCTCCATCAGGCCTGTCTCAGATTAAGTCATCAGAGAAAGGTGAGTGCAAAGAATTTCATTTAATATTTTAAAATTCTGGAATCCTTCCCATTGCAAAGAATCCATGCAAGTTTCATGGATTTGTTTTTGGCTCTGTTCTCTTTAGTAGTTTGATTAAAAAGCAAAAGAAAATTAGTGGTTCACAGTTGCCTTTCAGAACTTCCTGCTTATACCATTGCCCAGATATACAACTTTTAAAGAGAAATCGAAATGTGGTTTGAGAATATAGTCACCAAATGCAAATATGCAAAATATGTGTGAAAGACTACATGAGTACCGTTAACATTTATTACTTCTTATGGCATAGAAATAGCTTCAAATGTATCTTTCAAAACGGAAAATAAAATATTCAAGAAAATCCTAGGAAATAAAAGAACCCAAAAGGCTGCAGATATAGTGATCAGCTGTTATTAAGTAAAAATCCATTGAAAGCCAAATAAAAGGCATTGTGTAGTGTGTCCCGGCTAAAGCTGAGAACACAAGAGCATCGTAGTTAATTAGAACCAATCAACGGGATGCTTTGCGACACCTTTCACACGAGTACACCATCTGATCTTCACGGTCCTCATTTCCCACAGTGTTGTTGCAGAAAGGACAGGAAGGACATATTTGACTCACTACACTTCGTGACACATTTTAATTTCTCTTCCCTCTTTCATTCTTTTTAAGTAACTGGTTTGGAAATAAGATCTTGAAAAACAAAAATCCTCTAATGAGAATCTGACTCAAAGTTTTGTTTTAATTTTATCTATGTATTTGAGCATGAGAAAAATACTGATTTTTTAAAAATAAAGTTTAGATTATGAATTTGAATTATTATATGCGTTTTGTATGACTGTTGTAGTTGTGGGGGAAAAAACCCTGAGCCTATCCTGAGCCACTGAATACAGGGGTATTATGAATGATTATTATATTGCAAGTAGTTATCACATTACACCTATTCTCATAATTAACACAGTACTGAACTAAGTTAACTACATAATATTGACACTATCTATCTTAAGGGAAGATACAGGACTTAACACTGGCCTGTTTTCACAACTCGTTGAGTGCTTGCTTTTACCCAGAAAAACTTAGCCTTAGGTTGATTTCTTATTCTCAGGAAAAATATTGCTAGGGAAAAATACTGCTTTTATCCCATTTTCATGAAGTTCACAGTGTGTTTCTTGTAAGTGGTATTTAAAGTTCTGCCATGTATCCTACATTTAAAAAAAAAAAAATCTGGTGTTGGTTTGCTGTTCATCATCCAACCTGAAAGGCAGACTATTCTGAGCCACTGAAGGGCTTCAGAACATTTAAAAAATAACCTATGAAAAAATATTCACACGTTTTGACAAGCATTTCTTGTCAAGGTTTGCCCCCCTTTAAAAAGCTAGTTTGTGAACAGCTAGCAGACAGCCTTTTTTTGGAGGCATAACCAGCAATAAAACCGGTGCTGTTGCTCTCAGTGAGATGTCTTAGTTAGAAGTCTATGGTCCAGTCTCCAGGGTTTACAAAGCATGGCTTGTCCTTGCAAACGAGCCGCTCTCAAACTCCTCAGCCATCTCCTGGTAGAAGGAAACATGCTTTGGAGGAAAGCTAAGCTGTCTGGCTTTTGTTTATTTATTTATTTTTTTCTGGTCTGCATATTGTCTCCTCTTACTTCATACAAGATGTGGCTTTTTCCCTCTTCCTCGGCAAACCCATCTCAAAAATAAATAAATAATAAATAAATAAACAAACAGGGAAAAGAAAAAGGCCTTTGCTAAATATTCCCTTTCTTGAAAACTCATATGCCTGCAGAAAGAAAACAAGTTTTGAGAACCATCCTCTGCCTAGCATTAACTGTTTCTCCTCTTTGCACAGGTTTACTCTCCAGCTCGGTGAGAGGGTGCATCTGTGACCCTTAGCAAACCTACCCTTCAGATCACCAGCCTCAGGACAAATATTTTAGTTTGGATAATCATTTCACACATAATAACATAAAAGTATGGTGGGATATGATTTCCTTCTGCTATTAACGACACAGTAACACTTGTATTTAACTCAAGACGGCTGCATTTGTCCTGCAGGGCTGGCTGTAAGTGTTAGCTGCTTTCCCAGACAGCCGTTTCTGTAAGTATCAGCCCGAAGTTTGCTCTGTTGCCCACACATTGATTTGTAGGAGTTTGGGGTAATCGTGGTCTAAAACATGCATTACGAAAACTCTGCTTACTTTTAAAAAATGGCATTTTTAAAGCAAACAATTTAAGTAGAAAAGTCATTTGATAAAAATAATTGGTTCAGCCGAAACAGGGCTCACATTCTTCTGCCAGATAATGATTCGGTTGCGACTCTAACCTCAGTGGTATTCATTAGACACAGTTCTCATTCAGCTTAAAGTCCTGGGTGAGTGGGTGGGGGAGTGAATTGGTTTAAAAATAATTTTAAAGAAGTAAACAAACGTGGGGGTGGGTGGAATAAAATCTCTATCAGATTGACTTTATGTGATTTGGTTCCTCAAAAATTTTCTCAAGGGGTGGGAATGCCCTCCGCTTCACGTCAGGACAAGAGCGCCTTTTAAACTGGAGAGCTTGAAGAAAAGACCTTTGCTTAACAGATGGTAAGTTAACTGAGCCTTAAAAAAATGATCCAGATTACAATATTAGGAAGACACTGAAGTTTCATAACTTTGGAACTCATGTAATGCTGGTCTCTAATAAATGGCACCTTTGGAAAAATAGTAAAGCTGTTACAAGCAACTTCTGGGACTTGCAAGTCCAGGATCAAATTATTTTATTGTTTCTTTGGCTTTCTTAACTTGGGGAATTAGGAAAAATTATATATTTTAGATTGTCTTCAGGCAGTGGGCCTATGTAGATGGTATGCCATCAAAGCAAAAGCGTATAAACAGACTTAAAGCAAGTGCATTGTTATGATGACTGTTATTTGATTTTAAAAATAACCAACCTATATGGAATGAATATAAAACAATGCAGATTCTTATCAATATCACAAAATATTCTTTAAATAGTTAAGCAATTAATTTAAAAGCCTCTTGCATGTGATACATTAATACCCAGTCATGTATCTTGAGACCTATATGCATTTAAATTTTTCAGATCAGCAAAGTTTTTAGCTGTATATTGTATCAAGGTGAAGTTAGTCTGTGGCAAGCTAGTTGAGTTCATTTAACAAAGTTTTGACATTTAACACTGCTTTTAAAGTACTGGTTTAGCTGCAAAGCTATTGTTAATTTGCTAAAGTTGCAAACTTTTTTATTAAAAGAGCTCAGGTTTGAGAACAATACCACGATGCTGATAAATATTCACTTCCTTTACTACTTTATGTTACACATTTTAAATCTCTCTAGAAGCATAATTATGTATTATTTTAAAGGGACGAGTAAATAAATGTACTTAGGATCCAAATTTACTCTAATGAAAGGAAATTCAAAGCCCTCAACAGGACCACGAGTTCCTCACTTGCCTTCACTTGATCTATCTTGTATATAAAGCGAGTTGGCAAAATTAACTATCGAACACTAAGCAAAATGAGGAATCCATGGAGAGAATAGCCAAGAAGGAACAAGGAGGAGTTTCAGGAAATGATATTTTCCCATCAGTGGATCGGCATGCATACATTAAAGGTATAAAAGGCAGCGGGGAGAGAAACAAAAGCTCTCCGCTAAGGATCCTGCGAGTCTGAATTAACAAAATGGGGAAAAAATGAAATCATTCTGCTTAAACCTGCTCACTAATAAAAGGAGAATTGCTTTTGTTAAATATGCTTGGTGTGATTATCAAGCAAAATTTTTTTCTCCCAGACATCTATGAATAAAACATGCAGTTTGAGCATTAGGTAAACAAACAATAAATGGATGAGTTCAGTTGCAACATAACAACATTTTATTTAGAAAACATATATAATCATATTTGTATTGGCAATCCAAATTTAATGACTTCTTTCAGTAAAGGCAAAATGCCTTACAAATAACATCTAATGCATAAGGGTCCCTTATTCATCACCCAATTTTTTTTTTCTGTTTTCCCAAAGAAAGAGATTTTAAAGGTTTCTGCTGAACCATACATATAAACTAGAAGAAGCCTGTCTATTTTGGAAATTTTTCTTTTAAATCAAAATAATTGTAGTTTACATATGCTTCCATATGTATACATAGATATGTATACATATCTATGTATACACACACACATACACACACACACACACACACATACTTTTCTGGGACAGAAGAGACAATGTCTCTAGTCTATGAAGCTTGGGCTGACTGAAATAGGGCTGCAGCTGAATAGCAGTCTTTGGCTTATTAGCCATTTCATTAACACCACATCTGTAAAATATGAATGAGAAGAAACCATTTACAATAAAGAAAGCAAACAACAGAATGAATTTCCTCTGTTGGTGTTTTACAAGACTGTTAGACAGAGAATGGGGGGAAGAACTCTCTTTAGACGATGTCACTTAATTAAGTAAAGCGTCCTAATCAGAGTCCCCTCCAATTGTAATGACTGTAGGGAGTCAAGTACATTTCTGTCTATATTAGAGTATCTAACTGCAATGATTTATTGATATTTATTTTAGAAGTACAACACAAAAGCAATAAAACAGCAGACGCAGGGAGAGAGAGAGCATGCCGTAGCTTTCTGAGGTGCGGCAGGAACACTTTGAAAACATTCCTAATTTTCTCGCGAGAGGCTTTGCTGTTTAAAATCAGGGCACACCTCTCGAGAAAAGTGTTACTTTCCCCTCATTTGATTTTTTTTTCCCACATGTTCACTGCGACGTTTCTTTGTCTGTTGAGTGAATCATTGATTCACTTTCTTCACTGCAAGAATCACTGCAAATGAGTGGATGGGCACCTGCTGTTTTCTGCAGTGACATTACTGGATTGCGATCTACACTGATTTTAGTCTTAAAATACAGCTTCTCTGTATGAGAGAGATTCAGGGAAGGAGAGTAAATACGCTGTATAGGCAGGCAGACATTGGCTGCCCTCCAAGTTGCACACAGCATAAACCTGTTTATCTGCCACATTTCACAAATCTCAAAAACATGTGAGTAATCAGGCAAGCAACTGGATAAATGTTTCACACTAGGGAGCCTAACCAGTATTCTGATGAGAGGACATGAGGATGCTAAGACATTGGTACAAATAGACTCGAATTGTAGAAATGGCGCCTAATAAAGTTGATTAGTGGTTCAAAGAAGAAAACAGGCTGTACTAAAATAAGTCTGAAGAGCTACCTCAACCCTGTGGGCTTGGTTTGGTATATTTATATGCAAGCTTTCTAGAGAATGGAGTAAAATAAAATATGTGCTCTCACCCATATGCCATTGGAACCATCAGTGTCAATGTGCCTTTGGGCTTTCTTTACTTGCTTGAGATCATTTATTTCTAAGAACTCAGATCTAAATATTGGAGGACAGTGTTTTCAAACTCAAAGTCACACCAGCACATACTCTTGAAACTGAATTGCCAAGTGGGCTTCCAACCTGTCCATTTTGAAGAAGCAACTTTTCTTGGAAAGTTGTGTTCCTTTTTTTAAACTGCAGAACTTGAATATTTGGGTATTAAATGAAGTAGGGAATCTAGGCTTTTACTGTGTTTCCTTGTTTTGCATTAGTTCCTATTCCTTCTTCTTGATTTGCTGATTTTTTTAACCCCTTTTGCTTTATCCCAGTGGTCACTGGGCCTGAGCACTCAGTTTCAGAGTAGCAGCTCTCTAAGCCTGCAGCACTGATCTTCAAAGCTCACCAGGAAAAGCTTAAGGTTATTTATGAATTGAAGGCTTGGTTCACATCCATGAGCTAGACCTGGCTATAACTACAGTGAGATAAATTGTTTCCATGCTTGACATGCCTATATCTTTTTTTGGTTTGTTTTTGTTTTTTGAGACAGAGTTTCTCTGTGTAGCCTTGGCTGTCTTAGAATTCAGTCTGTCAACCAGGCTGACTTTGAACTCATAGATACACCTGCCTCTGCTTCCTGAGTGCTGAGATCAAAAGTGTGCACCACTTTTAATCAGTTGTCTTTTAATGAAGACACCAGCTTACTATATGAATGTAGGCTTCTCTACATTTATAAACACAAAATACTCTTCCACACTGAAGAGTCACAATCCACCAAGGCAATTAAAGAAACGCTGCTGCACTCTCTATGATGTTTTTCATACTGCAGAAAGTAAATTTGCTAAAACTCTCCAACCCTGAAATTTTGTTAAAATACAGGCAAAGACGTCATCATCTTAGCAACAAGTAGGTGACCTGCACCTTGATGCCCCAAACAATATTCTGCTACATTTGAAGTTTTTCATTAAAGTCTTGCCCCCAAGAGAACATATGTTGAGCCCATGTGTGTTTTTGTGCCTTGTCATTTTCTCATCTTCCACCTTTCTCTTTCTCTCCCTCTCTCTTCCTCCTCCCTGTTTTGTCTCAAGATACAGGACAAGGATGAATTGAATAGCTCCAGTTACCAGGATGTAAAAGTCTACATCAGAATCAGTCTACTTGGAGCATACTCTTCTTCAGCAAAGCAGGTATTTGCATACGGTGGAATTGTCTTTTCTTGGTCACTTCTCCCTGACCTTGCAAAATATGACACATTTCTTCCATTATTTTAAGTAAATTGCTTTGGAGACTTTGCAGGAAACATCAGAAGAACTAAAACATGTGTTTAAAAGATGTACCCTGGTGAGCCGAGTCATGGTGTGTGCACTCAGCACTCAGGAGGCAAGAGGTAGGTGGATCTCTGTGAGTTTGAGGACAGCCAGGGCAACACAGGGAAACCCCCATCTCAAAAAAACAAAACAAAACCCCAAACAAACAAAAACCAAAAATACGTGCCCAGGTAAGTAAGAAATGGAAGTATATGGGAATTGAAGGGTGATACTAAAGTTACACAATCTGGTGAAGAGTGTGAAGACTCACCACACAGAGTTTTATAACCACATGACATTTTACTAAGTTTTCTGCATGTGCTGGGTGGGGGCAAAATAGACCCACAAAGTTGAAATCAGTTCTGTGAACCTCAGTTAAGGTTAGTCATAGATGTTTTCTCAGCCATAATGAACCTCTGTTAAATAGGGTTTTTAAAAGTGATGGTTCTTTTGGGTCAAACATGATCACCAAACACCACATAGCTTAAACACCAAAGGAACTCAAGAAATAATAGCCCGTGTAAGTGAGCTTTGGGACTACAAAAACAATATGTAAAGCATCTAAAGTAAGAACTATCCCATGTGTTCTCTCGTTCCCTCAGGCCTGTTCCTCAATGATGACCATTAGTAATAACCTCTTACAGAGGTTATTTTTAAACAGGTATCTTTTTCATTCCCATGTAAGCATGCTTTCTTTTAAATACTACAATTGTACACTACATTGGCTGTTTTAAGTCGACTGATTTTTTATTCACTTAGCAATGATGTTGTCTATTGCTCCCCATTCTACACAATGAGGTTTGCCTCGTTCTTCTAGTAGCTGTGAAAGATGCAATATAAGATGGCATTATGAATTAAAAAAAGCCATTAACGTACTGATGGAAAGTTATTTTATTTAATTTTTGCCTCTCAAAATTATGCTTCAGTAAACATGCACACTATGTGTACTTTTATAAGTGTACCAACAGAATTAATTCCTTGAAGTGGAATCACTAGATAAAAACACGTTTGCAATTTTTAAGTGTTATCCCTACCCCTTATTGATGCAACCAAAGAAGTTGTAGCGGTTCACCTTTCTCTGGCAGCATCTGAGGGATTTTAGCAAGAGCTGAGATGAGATTTGCACGTGGGATGCCTCTGTCTGCCCTGCTATTTTTTCAAAGTTGGCTAAACATAGTTCATTGGCTTCTGCAATGACTGATGATGACCTTGTAGAAAGAGAAACATTCGTTATAGCCTCCTTGCTAGGGTCGAGCCTCTAGAGCTGTGGGGGGATGCTGCTCTTGGAGGGAGTGGGTGAAGCATAGTAGTTAGGTCTGTCTTACCTAGGCCTTTCACTAGCAACTTCCCTAAGTGTGGGAGCTACGGAGAAAAACCGGAGCTTCCATGAGGATCCGTGGGAGAAGCTAAATTAGAGCCATGCTGGCCGCCCCCTCCTCTCCCCTTCTTCCTCTGGTCTGTCTCTGTACAGGTTCTGCTTTAAGGGTGCATTCACGTTTTCCCTCCTCCTCGGCTTGAATTCCAAGTGTGTGCTCTTCTCAGTCTCCATGGCTTCATCAGGAAGGAGTTCTCTAGGTTTCCTCTCCACCTTGTCCTTCAGCCTCGGTGTATAATTAACCTAGAGGCTTACCCGACATTGACCCGGTCCCTGGATTGAAGAGTTAGCCTTATCCTCGAAACCGCCACTCCTTATCCAGTACTTTCATCTCTATCAGGCCTATTTTCATCTTGAAATATAAACTCAGAAATGCCCCAATCCGCACCTGAACCTAGCCGCTAAGTTTAAGGGTTATGCCAGTCTTGTGGAAGTTATATTTATAGTAGGACATCTAGTTTGTATTCAGCATTAACATAATAGGCACTACGGTGAAAACTGTAGGTCTCTGTCCCTTCGGAGGTTGAACGACCCTTTCACAGGGGTCACCTAAGACCACCAGAAAACAGATATTCACATTATGATTCATAACAGGAGCAAAATTATAGTCATGAAGTAGCAACAAAAATAATTTTATGGTTGGGGGTCACCACAACATGAGGAACTGTATTAAAGGGTCTCAGCATTGGGAAGATTGAGAACTACTGCTCCAGAAGCTTATAAAATCACACGGAGACAGACAGCAGTAACCAAACAACCAGATGTAGGCCACTCTTTGGTAAGTGTTAAAAATATCCAAATTAAAATTCTATGACCTCTCAATTCTGGAAACACCCTACAGCTGTACCTGTGCATGAACAAAAGGCAGACTCAATGCAGCATTGTATGTACAGTAAGAGTTAAGGGACCTTTTGATTATTGACAAGGACAATCGGTCATTTAGGAGATACTCTCCAGGGAATAACACTGAGTGACCCAGGATAAGTTTCACATGATAAAAACAAACAATGGGCCGGGTGGCCGGGTGGCCGGGTGGTGGTGATGCACATTTTTTTTTTTTTTTGTTTTGTTTTGTTTTGTTTTGTTTTTCGAGACAGGGTTTCTCTGTGTAGCTTTGCGCCTTTCCTGGAGCTCACTTGGTAGCCCAGGCTGGCCTCGAACTCACAGAGATCCGCCTGCCTCTGCCTCCCGAGTGCTGGGATTAAAGGCGTGCGCCACCAACGCCCGGCGGTGATGCACATTTTTAATCCCAGCATTCAGAGCCAGAGGCAAGTGAATCTCTGTGAGTTTGAGGCCAGCCTGATCTACAGAACGAGTTCCAGGACAGGCAAGGCTACACAAAAAAAAACATGTCTCAAAACAAAAACAAAAAAAGCAAACAAGGTAACATGTATAATGTATACTTTCTTCTGTAGGAAAAAAAACTGTGAAATAATGTGTATTAATGCCTATTCATATTTATAGGCCTATGCTGAAGGTGATTCAGTTAATGATGGGTTGTTATATAAAAAGATATGGTGGCAGTCCCATAGATTACCATGGAGTTGGAAAGTTCCTACAGCCTAGAGACATCTTCTCCATTATGGCACAGTAACTCACCCGCTTGTAATCACATTGGTGCAGACAGACCTACTGTGCTGACGGCTATATGACATATAATGTGTAATACTGGATATCGTTGATAATGATTATGTATTTGCTATGCTAGACTTTTTCCTCCTTTGTAAGAAAGAGTGTGCTATAAAACAGGTTTCCATTTCACTCTAGAAGTGGCTTTCATGTTCATCTCATTTTCTGCCTGCCTTAAGGGGACTTGTCAAGTTAGTCTGAGCAAGTACATTTTATATGGTTCACTTGGAGGCAAAATTGCTTAGTGATATATTTCTCAGAAATAATCCCTATCATTAAATGACATGTGACTACATATAAAAACATTGGAAGACCTCCCACGCTCCCCCCACAAAAAATAAAACACAGTAAGAGCTAGCTTACAGTGGGCATTTGAGTGAGGGGTTAAATGTAACCTTTCAACCTATGTCTCTTTGTGTTATTTTAACTTTATCATTTTCCTCTTTTAACGTGGGTTTATTTTTATTATCATATATTAACTATACATAATGTGTTTTCATGTTTGCTATATTCACTCTCTTTTGGCCCCCCTCCCATTTTCACTGACCGCCTTCCTTCTGCCCCAACTAGTCTGCACCCCACTTCTCTCTCTCTCTCTCTCTCTCTCCTCTCTCTCTCTCTCTCTCTCTCTCTCTCTCTCTCTCTCTCTCTCTCTCTCTCTCTCTCTCTCCCCACCCCCATATGTTTCATTCTGGTTGCTAACAGGATCATGGGTGAGGGAACATGAGCAGCTTACTGTGGCTACACCACTGAAGAAAATGTATCCCCCTCCTCAGAAACCAGTAACTGCTTATGAATCCGGAGGGGAACTGTTGGCTGCTTAGGAATCCTCAGGGAGGGGCAGGCCATTTTAGCTTTTCAGCCACTTGAATGTTATCTATAAAAAGCATCATATTAAATATTGTTAAATTTTAAAATCAAATCCCTCCTTCACAGACTGTTTCCTGAGGCATTTGGAAGTGCTTGGCTACATTAACATGGGATACAGAATTTGACTGGATGAAGAAGCTCTAAGCCGAAGACAGATGAGCCCTGGATTTTCTTACTTATCTGTAAACCCATTGTCTGTTCTGAGCAGGTCTTGGGGAAAGAATACTATACAAAGTTCTCAAAGTTGCTATTTCTCATGAGCAGGGCACATCTTAAGACAGGAGAAGAGTGTTAAGAGTAGACCTCAGGCTTCATTCTAAGTGACTCCCTGAGGTTTCCCATGTGAATTCATGATTTGCCCATGCCTTGAGCTAACCTGTTGAAGCTCCCAAGATGAACAATGTGAATGTTCTCTTCTTCAAACTTTAAATAAAAGTCGTACGCTGAGTTGCAGAGAAGAGGAATTAGCTACCTTACCACCAAGACGCTGCTCTTCTCAATAACAATGTGCTCCACAAATTTCTCAGAACATCACATTAAGGTGATTTGGGGAGAGGTATTGGGATGAAATTAGATCTGGAGAATTCTTTGGACTCTTCCATGAACTGAAATTAGGATATTTTACAAGAAGGTTGTACAGAATTAAAAAAAAAATGGGGAAAAGATGCTGATGATTTCATGATTGTAAATGACATTGTCAAATGAATGTGAAAATTCAAACTCATCACACAAGTCACACAAGGACAAAAATGAAGAAAACTCCAGGTCCCTGTCTGTCTCTGTATTGGGTCTCCTTACTGCTACTCTCCTGGCTTTTCAGCTTCCCTGCCCTGCCCCAACACTCTACCTAACAGATAGGCTTGGTTTTCTAGGACACTAGTGCTGGATGGCTGGGGGATGGAGGTCGGCAATCATAAAGATGATGACTCCTGTTTCCTTCCTTGCGCACACCCCACCGAATGCCACCACCACCTCTCACAAACGTGTGTTTCCCAGTCGTATGAGAACTTCAGATGTGATAAAATGTCCATGGAGTTGATCCAGCCCACATCTCGTGTTGGCTTCTTTTCAGGAAAACTAGTGGTACATTATTTTATTTTTATGAGCTTACCGTGTAAATGCGAGCCTGTTAAGTGAGTTATTGCCAGCAATCAGGACCATTTGTTACATAACATCAGTAAGAGGGACTCAGGTGAGAAACAACTCTGATTGTAGGTGTTTAGTCCCAATGTACATCAGTTGTAACTCCTTAAATGTATTTCTTCTAGCAGCTAATTTGAAATACTTTATCAGTGAAAGTCTTAGCACAACAGTTATACAAACATACATAGAAAAACATGAGGAAATTAAATCAGACTTATAATGTAAACCTTAACAAAATGATGGCTTAATTTGTACTCACTTTGTAATTTTAACTAAATATTGTGGTAAGTAGTTCTTACTTAAATCCTAAGTATATGGGCATTTATTATACACAATATGAAAATACTTCAAGAGGCTTGTGATTAACGCTGTGGTATTCAAGCATTAGTTTACAGCGACTTTCAATCAAAGACAAAAGGTTCAAGCAGATGATGAAACACATTAAAAAGATGTATGTGTACACCCAAGGACTTAATTCAGACCTGCTCACAGTAACTCAGTTCGAGTTTTTATCCACAGCAAGTATCCCTGGAGCTTGACACAGGACTATTCTTAGGGCAGAGTGGCCAGACAAAGTACAAGATTGCCTAGTTAACTTTCATTTCAGATCAGCAATGAATATTTTTCATATAAAATTATATTCCAGACATTGAGTACAGTTATTAGAAAATCAACTATCACTGAACACCTTGCACGATTGTTCTTTTCTAGACATGGCAACCCTACCCTAGGGGTTCTGAAGAGTTCCTACCTAACTCCTTCCCTGACTTCCATAGCTTAACTTGAGGTCTCTCAATCATGCAGACATTCACTTGAACATGTATGTGCTCGTTCTTTAAAGGATGATGCCTGGAAGATTGGAAACCCCCAAATCCAAATGTCAGTCAAGCATGGTGATCTGACTTATATTATAGACTGATTGCTATGTTTTGCATGCAGTTTGTTCCCCAGTAATCACATGGTGGAAGCCTATTCTTCACTGCAGCCAGGGAAAGGCAGTGGGGTCTTTAAGAAGTAGGACCTCATGAGAGGCTGTTAGGCCATTGACTGTATTGTGCTTGGATGGGATTATGACAGTTCTTATGAACTCTGGGTCAGTTCTAGTGAGAGTGGGTTATTGTAAGAGCAAGGCCAACCTCGGAGCTCTTAAATTGCTCTATAACTTCCTATCCTAGGATACCATCTCCTTTTTTCAGAAATGGTCTCACTACTTTGGTACTGACTTCCAAGGGGACCTCACTAGAGCTGAGCTGAGCTGAAGCCAGAGCTGTGGTGTGTTTGACAGTGCTCAAACTTGGGAAGAAATGAACAAACGTATTACCTCCCATTTCCAGATAGGGAACCAGCACAGACCAAAGTGAGGATATCATCAAAGTCCAATTGGTGAACCAGGGTGTTTTATTGGGTTACTTACAGAGGCAGAAGTAACTCCAAGACAGCTGCATCACCAAAGTCTACCCCAGCATGGGTGCAAGATCATGAAAATTGGAATCCTGGAGGACACTGCACAACCTTAGACAGTTGTGAGACTGGAGATTGGAGAGTGTTCTTTACAGGTAGTTAAACTGGCCTGAGTCTCTTCCATCGAGCTTAGCTGGACTCTGCTTCTTCCAGACATCTCAGCTTCTCTAAGTGTCTCTCAGCAGTCCTTACTGCTTATATGTGTTTGGCAGAGAGAGGAATTCAGTGGATCTGGTCAGTTTTAGGGATTTCCTGGAGCTTTTGAGTTGTTTACTTCCTGAACTTCATGACTTTGCTGCAAGACAGCACGTTTCATCTTCCCTTAGAACATATTATGTCTTCATGAGCTTCCCTCCAAGATGGAAGTTGACTACAGAGGAACTCACTGTGCTCTGGAGTCTTTAGAACTATGAGCTTAATAAACCTCCTTTCTTTAAAAACGTACCCAGCTTTGGACATTTCAATATAGTAACAAAACAGAAGGTAACATATTCCCCCACTCCCTTCTTCTTAGGCTTGTTTCCTCTTGAGAATTTTGTTCATGTTTTCAAATAAAAATTTAAACATCAGTAAATGGAGAGAGGTTGCCATGTCACTAGTTGTAGTGCCAAGAAGACATTTTCTTTGTTTTTTTTTTCTCTTTCTCCTTGAATTTGAATGCAGTGCTAATTCTTTGAAAGCATGTTCTTAATGTTTGGTACCACTTTTCAAAGAGCACACAGATGTGACTTGAGTGAGGAGAACCCTTCTCAGCTTAAGTCTGCTCTCATGGATTGGTCTTTTAGAGCTTAGGGAAGTTGGGTTCTCTAAGGTTTGATTTACTATTTTCTAAGTGAGGCCAACTGAGAGCCCTACAAGTGTCCAGCAACCAAAGAAATGGAATATCAACATGGTAGACTAGGAAACAAAACACGTAGAATTGGCAGATTTGAGAGTGATTTACTTCAACTAGCTGTGAGATCCCATGCAGACCATTAAGCCCTCATGATGCCTGGTATTCTTTTCAATAAAACGGGCATGTTGCCAGGTGGTGGAGGCACACACCTTTAATTCCAGCACTCAGGGAGGCAAAGGCAGGCAAATCTTTGTGAGTTCAAGGCCAGCCTGGTCTAGAGTGAGTTCCAGGACAGCCAGAGCTACACTGAGAAACCCTGTCTTGAAAAACCAAACAGCTGAACAAAAACCAAACAGGGATATTACGGTAACTATACAGCAAGAAAGTACATGGAGAAATAATTTATAAACTTCAAGTTCTATCTAGATGTTAGTAGTGTTTGTTGATGATGATGAGGGAGATCATGGTCAAGACAAAAAAATTACAGCTAGTCACACACACCCATATACATATGTATGTACATATGTATGTATGTATTATGTAATTTATGTATATATTATTACATATTGCAGTGCTAGGAATTGAATTTCTGGCCTCATGCACACTAATAAAATGCTCTGCTATTGAGCTGCATCTCCAGTCCCCAGGAGAGAGTTTAGAGGTTTTTTTTTACTTAGTGTGTATGTGTAGTTGTACATTTGGGAACACACATACCATGACTCACGAGTAGAGTTCAAAAGTTAGCTTACAGGTATTCATTCTCTCCTCCCACCACATAGAACTAGAGCTCTCCTCATACCTCGCAGAATGAGGACATCAGACTTAGATCATCAGGTTTGATGGCAAGGGCCCTTACCAAGACATCTTGCTGGTCTCTATAGTAGAATTTTAAATGTTTACTACCTACTCAATTCATAAGAACTCTACATGTACGATCACTGTTCTTATATGGGTTGAGACAACAAAGGCACTGAAAACAAACTCAACTCGATGTATTTCATTCATCCATTTATTCGCTCATTCCAGACAGGGTCTCTTGTAGTCCAGGTGGCCTCAATCTTGCTATGTAAGTAAGAATAATCTTGAACTCCTGACCCTCTTGCCCTCACCTTTCAAGCCAAATCACAGGAGTGTTCCATCATGGCTAGCCAATTCCATGTATTTTAGAAATATTTTTATAGGAAATATTCACCTGTATTTTTTATTTATTTAAAAAATATCACAAAATAAAATATAGTAAGGTAAAATAAAAACTATCACACCAACAGCAGAAAAAGAACCTAAGAGAAGGCACAAGAATCAGAGACCCACTCATTTACACACTTAGGAATCCCGTAAAAACACTAAACGTGGAAGCCATCATATACACACTGAGGGCCCAGTGCAGACCGCTGCGGACCTGTGCATGCTGCTTCAGCCTCTGTGAGTTCACATGAGCTTTGCTCAGGTTGATTTAGAGGGCCCTGTTTTCTTGGTGTCCTCCGCCCTCTCTAAGTCCCACACTCTTTCTGACTTCTCTTCCTAAAAGCTGTAACTAATGCAATGAAATGATGGTACTTTTTAATAATTTGACTAAATGAGTACTGGACCGCAAGGCCTCATCTTGATTTCTTGTTATTTCTTGGATTGGATTTAAGCATCTCCGCCTCCCACCCCAACTTTATGGTCTAATAATAGCATTTATCTTATAGGGTTCTTAGCAAGATTAAACAATGCCACACCTTCCAAACAAGCTCTCATATTTTGCTCAGGATGCTAAGGGAGGGATTGAAGCTTGAATTGTGACTCATGATTTATGAGTTGTGTGCTCTTAGCTGGATTACTCAGCTTCTGGGTTGAATTAATTCTAAGTGAATCTCACAAATATGGAGCATACAATGTGCCATTCACTATAAAGCATGCATCATACCCAGTGACGAACAGCTCAGACATGAGCCCTGCTTGCCATGTGACCTGGGAGGTGGGGGAAAGGAAGATTAAGAAGTGATTACAGATCAGAGCTCCAAGGATATTAAATGCTCACTCATCCAACTGGAGCTGGACCAGTAGTTTACCCTAAAGGATACAGTTACAATGCCATCTACATGCCTAATATGCTCTATTTGAACTTAAAACAGATTTTGGGGTTCCAGGAGATGGGGAGAAGAAATAGGGAGTGATTACTTTAAAGACCACAGGATGTTCTTCTGGGGTAACAAAACCATTTGGGAACTAGAGAGAGATGGTGGCTATACAGTATTATGGACGTACTAAACATCACTGAACAAATAATTTCCAATGGCTAACTGAATGTTATATGAATTTCTATTTCAATAAAAAATTAATTATAAATGGCTCAAAGCTAAGATGTTTTTTTCTAGGTTTATGTCTAAAAATTGAAGTCTGGGGTCATCTGGTACAAACAAGAGCCATAATTTATATTCTCAGAATAGTTTATATATTTTTTTTTTTTGGTTTTTCGAGACAGGGTTTCTCTGTGTAGCTTTGCGCCTTTCCTGGGACTCACTTGGTAGCCCAGGCTGGCCTCGAACTCACAGAGATCCACCTGGCTCTGCCTCCCGAGTGCTGGGATCAAAGGCGTGCGCCACCACCGCCCGGCCTAGTTTATATTCTTTAAATTGAAGCCAAAAAAAGACTGGAGCCGGGCGGTGGAGGCGCACGCCTTTAATCTCAGCACTCAGGAGGCAGAGGCAGGTGGATCTCTGTGAGTTCGAGGCCAGCCTGGACTACCAAGTGAGTCCCAGGAAAGGCGCAAAGCTACACAGAGAAACCCTGTCTCGAAAAACCAAAACAAAACAAAAAAAAGACTGGAGAGATGCTCAATGGTTACGAGAACTTTATGCTCTTGCAGAGGACCTAGCTTCAATTCCTAGCACCCACATGGTGCTCATACCCATCTGCGATTCCATTCCCAGGGCATCTGATGTCCTATTCTGACCTTCTTGGGCACTAGGCACACAAGTATTGTACATACTTATGCAGGAAAAATACTCATACATATAAAATAATAGAGTAAATCTAATTAAAGCTAATTGGGGCAAAAGATAGACCTGCAAGTCTATCTCAGAATAGAATCTTTTTAGTTTTTTTAAATTTATTTATTTTTATTTAATGTGCATTGGTGTTTTGTTTGCATGTATGTCTGTATGAGGATGTCAGATTCCCTGGAACTGGAGTGACAGACAGTTGTGAGCCACCATATGGGTGCTGAGAATTGAACCTGGGTCCTCTGGAAGAGAAGACAGTGTTCTTAACCTCTGAGACATCTCTCCAGCCCCTCCTCTTAGATTTTAATGTATATTTTTATCTTCTTTTTCATTTCAGAGTAGTTTTTTTCTTATTCTCTTATTTTTTTGGCTGTATTCAAGATAGGATCTCACTATGCAGCTCTGAATGTCCTGGAAGTCACTCTGTAGACCAGCCTGGCCTCGAGATCTGTCTGCCTCTGTCTCCTGGTGCTGGGATAAGGTGTGCACCACTGTGCTTGTTCACAGTAGTTTTCTTAACAATTCACATTTATGTATGTGAACATTATCGAAAGAAAGAATGTGGAACAGAGGTGGTTTCAAGATATTATGAGATGTCCCCTGTTAGACAGGGAACTGCAAGCCTGAGTCTCAGAAGTGGAAGTGTCTCAATGACATTCATGTGAGGCCAAGAATGCAAAGCACGCCACTATTGTTGCCCACATGGATGCCTCTGGTAACTGGAGAAAGCTGTTTAAAAGGGATGGCAGCAGGTGAGCCAGATGGTGAGGGTGGAGGAGTCCGGGGACATGACAGGACCACTGCAGGCCATCAGAGAGCTTGAAGGACAGACTAGAGACATGCAGCCGCTGGAAGGGGTAAGGCATGAAGAATATCTAATGTTCCTAAGATGCATCAGTGGAATGGTTGATCTTTCAGGAGAAGGAATAAGGCAGGGGCTTGATGGAGAAACGTGAGAACTGTCCTGAGGGGTTGAGGGAAGAAGGCCTCGTAAAGCACTAAGAGTGACTTAAAGCACTAAGTGTGAGGCTGCCTGGTAACTATCGGTTCCTCCATTCTCTGTGCACTGCCTGCCCCATTTAGTTTTGTTTTATCTGCCATTGATTTGCATGCTCTGGTTTGTTCTCTAGTTTCACTTCTGTAGTTGATAAAGCTACCTATGAAATTCCAGGTGAGCACTGGGGTTTGGGAACTTGAAGAGGTGGGTCTTCTGTCTTCTTCCCTTTGACTCCCACGAGTGTGTCAAACAGGGTGCCTCATGTCATATATACACACGCATTTATTTTGGATGTGTGTGGGGGGTCAGGCTCTTGCTGTATCCCCCAGGCTGGCCTCTAAGTCACCATGATCTTGCTTTCCCCATCTTGCAAGTACCAGAGTTACAAGCATGCACCACATCCGACTCCACATCACTGATTTTCTCATCTTCAGGCATGTTTTGCAGTGATAGATCCCTCATTAGATTTGAGTCATTTTGTGTACTCTCTTAGAACTTCTCACAACATCCTGGCTTTCTCTTTCCTTTACTAAGTTGAGATGGGGTGTTTCCATTCACTGCAGAAAGAGGCCTTCTTCTCCAGATAGTCTCGTTATAGCTGTTATCTTTAATCATCAATGACAGTTATTAATGGGGTTTGAAGCTTTGCTCGGCACTCATTCATTTCCTTTACTTATTTCCACATGATGCATCCTATTTCCTCATTGCTCACCTCTAAGCCACGTTCATGGCATCATTTAGTACGCTCCTCACTTCTTTTTGCACTTATTTCTTTCAATTCTTCGCTGAGCTTCAGGAACACATGGTTGAAAACATTGCATGTTCTTTTGTTAACCGCTGTCTCAATATAAGCTAAGCAATATTTTTTCCATTACAGTTTGTAACTATTTTTAAAAGATTTATTTTATGTATATGTGTGTATATGCTCAAGTGTATATGCACCCTGTGCGTGCAGGTATCTTTGAAGACTGGAAGAGAGTGTGGGATTTCCTGGAACTGGACTTACAGGCAGTTATAAGCTGCCCAGTGCAGGTGCTGGGAACTGGCCCTGTGTCCTCTCCTCTTAACCACTGTGCCACCTTTTCGGCCCCCATTAACTTTTTGTTTTGTTTGAGGCGGGGTCTCTCTCTGTGGTCCCGGCTGTTCTGGAATTTGCTGTGTAGACTTGCTATTTCCTGGAACTCCTATGTGATGCCAAACTCACAGAGATCCTCCTGCCTCTGCATCCCACGTGCTGAGATTAAAGACATGCACCACTATGCCAGGCTGCAACTATCATTTTTTGATAATGTCTATATACTCCACTTTATTGATACTCCATGCTTTACTGGACTATTTTCCATATCCAGGCACCTGCGTGTTTACACATCTTTGTTCACACTGTTTTGCTATACTCAGTAATAATGGGATCATTGCAAACATTTTAAAGAGGAATAAGGAAGCTACTTTCACATTAAGAATTAGAAGTGATATTTGTTATTTTTTTCATCAACAGATTAACTTTTCAACCCCATTGATATCACTACAAAAAGAATGGGTTAATGAATCTCACTGACATTTTATAGTTTGTTAGTATTAGTGACTTCTTTAGCCTAGGCACATCAAACTGGTGATTGTTTATTGTATTTATATGCTAATTGAGCAGTAGATCAAATTTGTATGCTTCAAAATTTAGTCCAAGGAAGGCATACTGATAGAAGCATACATGTTGAGGATTTATGAGGCACAGACAAGCATTATTAAATCTACCCCGTGGATGAACCACCTGGACAACTATGCTTAAAGGCTGAAGACCAAAGGATATTCTTATACAGACTTAGAAGGGGAGCAGATGAGAGGGGACCAAGGGAGGCATGCAGTCCTTACTGAGGCCAAATGTAGTGAACAAATCTGTGGTCTGCTCACGCTCATGAAGGTCTGTGTTGTAACGTATTCCTTCTCTCTTCCAGAGCATTGTAGCAGCTCTCGGAGAGGCACTGCAGCCTCTGGTTTCTAACTTCTGTCCCCATGTCCTTTTGACTTGACATTGCTATGTCTCCTTCTGTCCTCTAGCCCTGCCTCAGGCCCCAGACTAGTCCTGCCCTTAATCACAGAGGGTGGTGGCCCACACTGGCTTGAAGAACTTATTGAGTCTCTTGTAGTCAGTAAGCCCGGCGTTGTGTTGTGAACACACAGGCTCCACTCATGACAAACCTCTTGGAAAATCACGTACCACCTGTTGATACGCAGCACCCACAGGTCTCCAGCTATTACCTCATGCTGTGGCTGCCTCACAAGTGTCCACGCTCTCTGACCCCAAAAGAAAGTCCATCTGGAGTCCAGCAATAATTCCATCTCTGTTTTATTCCTACTGAAAAAAAAAAAAACTTTAATGGCAACAACAAATGTTTTACTTATTAACCTTTCCGTTCCTGTCCCTGACACAAATAAACTAATATTCAGTCTATCCTGCATAGGCCTAAGGCAGAGGAAAGAACAAAACCCTGTCACCATCCCTGTGTGGGGTGGAGGATGGAGGTGGGCAGGGGATGTCCGGGAGTGACGTTTGTCCTCCTACTGCAAAGGAAGCAGATACTACAAGAATATTAAAAAAAAAAAAAAAAAAATAGAGCGTGGACGTCACGTGGGGTCCACCTCACTGCCTGGTTTCCTGTTCTTCCTGAGGACGACCAATCTATCTCTGCTTTGCTGTTTTCCACCCACGGGATGGGCACGCGTTCACCTGAAAGAAACCGAGCAGTTTCCCCTCCTCTGTTAACTCCACGTTACCCTGAACCTGTGATCCCAGGAGCAATTTTCTGGTTATCTGGAGACGGCAGTTATTGATTATCGCTCCCCCACCGCTGACTGACTGAGAGTTAATTATCATCAAAGACCTCTCTGCCCTGGGGTGAGCTATGCCAGGGGTTTGGTGAATAACACTAATGTAATTGATTTTGCTGTTTAATTTCTCACAGTCACCAGCTAGTAAAAACCATGGATTGATGCTTAATTTTCTTTATATAAGGCTTTTGACCTATTTTATTTATATTAGATTTTATTTAGTCTTTAAATATTTGTTTAGTATATATGTGTGTATATGTGTACATGTACATGATGGAGAGCAACATGCCATGGTGCCCACATGGAGGTCAGAGAACAGCTTGGTGGAGTTCGTTCTCTCCTTCCATCTTTAGGTAGGTTCCAGGGGTCAGACTTGGAACTCAGGGTGTCAGGCTTGCATAGAGAGTTCCTTTGCCTGCAGACCCATCTCACTGGCCCCTCTATTAGGTGTAAACTATTTGCAAATTTTATTACTTATGTTCCTGGGCACAAATCACATAACCATGCCCTTTGCCCCTTTACCCACTGGGGTATTGATGGTGTTCAAATGTTTATTTCAATACATTTCCACGTGCTTGGAGAAGGTTAACTCTAAGTTTTACCTGTGCTTTGCTTTTATTGTTAATTAGTTTTACTGCTTTGAAAGTAAAAATGTGTGTAAAATATTTGATCATTTTTACTTCCCTTCCAATTTCTTCTCCTTTTGGTCCAGTTTTAGGAAAAGAAAACCACTTTGAAGAGGGACTGAAAAGCTCTGTTTTTCTTTTAGGATCCCATTCTTTACTCTGAGAATTTACTCTGACATTTCCTGGATCCCAAAACCCGAGTCTCTTAAGTCTCCTAAGTACAGTATCTTCATGAAGGTTGAATGATGCTCACCTGGCACTTTGTTCTTCAACTCCATTTATTCTGCATTTAGCTGTTTTTTGTTTTTGTTTTTTGCTATTCAAATGGTTTATGATTTGTATATCATTCACACCCAGTTTCACTTAAGTATTTACTTATTGCTCACACATTCACTCACTTGTTAATTTTCTACAGGTGGCACACAGACTCTAGGTGAGTTCCTAGTGATCTCTGCTCCCTGATGCTGTGGGATAAATGCTTTTTCACACTGGTTTAATAAAATGCTGATTGGCCAGTAGCCAGGCAGGAATCATAGGCGGGATAAATGACAAGGAGAATTCTGGGAAGAGGAAGGCTGAGTCAGGAGACGCCAGCCCTGAGGTCCAGGGAGCATCATGTAATGGCACACAGGTAAAGCCATGGAACATATAGATTAACAGAAATGGACTGAGTTTAAAGGTAAGAGCTAGTCAGTAGTTAGCCTGAGCTAATGGCTGAGCAGTTTTAATTAATATAAGCCCCTGTGTGTTTACTTGGTGGATGCAAGTGGGAGAGATTTGTCCCAACCGCTGCCCAGTTGGGACACAAGAAAGCTTCAGCTACACCCTGGTGCTCACCAATGAGTGTGGACAGGATCTATGGCTTATTTATAGCCACAGAATATGATAAAGGTGGCATGGTGTCCACCTGTGACTGTGTTATGTAATGAGAGAGTCACGTGTCGCTACCTCGGTGAACAGCAGCACTGTGGACGTGCACATAGTGAGCAGCTCAGAGGACTTGGCCATCCGCTGATGAGGAGCCTGGATTCCTGCTCCTAGAGCCATAGTAAGTGAATTCTGCCTGGCTCTTGAGTTAGTTTGGAAGAGATTTCTTTCCCAGTCAAGCCTACAGACTAGAACAGTTGGAGCAACATCTTGCCTGCAACTTCTGCCTGAAGCAGAAGATTTGTCTGGGCCACATCCTGACCTTATGGAGACTGTAAAGGGGGTAGTTTTGAACCGCTAGGATGTGGTCATTTGTCTTTCAGAATTAGAAAACAAACACTCAGTTCTATACACATGCTATATGCCATATCCACACCGGTTGAGGGCTTGAAGTACCCCAAGAACTTAACAAAATGTTATCTGCACTTTACAGATAAAGCAATCGAGGCTCGGAAATTGAACTCTGCCCCCGTTTTTAAAAACATCACAACATATTTTGTTTCAGTGCATTTCATTGTTTCGACTTAAGTATGGTTTGAGATACATCTTCTGAAACACAAATACATTTCAGAAAAATTCTACTTGGCATACAGAGAACATAAGGTGAGAGTTTTATTAAGCCCCATATTATTTGTAAGGAAGCCTTCTCTGCTTTTTATTATTATTTTATTATATATGTATATATGTATATTTATATATCTTTTCTATCTCACAGAAATAATATTGGATACATGACAGGAAATTTTCTCACTTGTGCTCAAAGCAGTAACAATAAACTCTTAAAAGGGAGAACACTCATGCAGGTCCAAGCCTGGTGTCTTAGCTGGAACCAGAGTCTCAAGGTAAGATTTAGGATGTTCAGGGGTTTAGATTCAGCATTTGTTTTTTCTGGAAGGCAAAGTATTTGATCCATGACCTAACTTTCCCATTATAATCAAGTGTACGGAAAAAAAAAAAAAAAAAAGGAATTGGAGAGATTTAGAAAAAAATTATTTTGAGTCCTACTTGGTTCAGTGTTTGAGGTGCTGCTGTGGAATTGTGTCTCCAGTACTGTCTTCTAATGAGAGGCCTTTCAATTTTGCGTTTATCAGATGCTAATTATTCATACAACGTGATTGAGGATTTGGAGTCGGAGATTCACCTGCAATATTTGGAATACCAGTGGAGATCCATATCAACATGGAATTTATACAGCAGCTGGTGCCAGTCACAGCTAATGATGAAATTTCAGTTTAATAAAAAGACCCCCAACTGAGCACAACCATCTTGAAGAAAGTATACTTATCAAACAGCTTTCAATCAGTTCAAGAGAGACACCTTAATTGGGAAGAGGAAGAATTGCACAGCAGTTTGTCACCATGCCAATTTCAGATCAATAGCGTTGCCCTGCTCTTTGGTACACATAGCCTTTCCTTACGCCATTAACTGTGTCTACATCCTCTCCATTGAGATGAGATCTTTGTTCAGTTGAGAGTATGTGATCATGCCCCCTTCTAATTCACCCATTTCATTATAATACCCACGAATAAAATTTAGACTGTAATCATAAAGGTCAATACATTTTCTTTTAACTAAAATTATTTCCTGGTACTGGAAATCAGTGCTTATGACATGTTGTATTTTCAAAAGTTATTTTGTCGAAATAAAGCCACACAAACAACATAACATCGAGTTAATTTCACTCTAAGAAGAGACGCGTGAATGATGATCATCTGACTTCTGTAAGATTATGGTGGGGGAAGAATGTATAGAATAACCTATTAACAGGAAGCAAAGAGAAGACGGTTTTTTTCTGGCAGGATGAAGTTGTAATACTGAAGGATAAGATGATGAAATTGTCAAGTTTTAATTTTTTTTTTAAGAAGGAAGTAGTCAGCCAGCTTATTTAAGGACTACTGATTTCAGTGGCGCAGTAGGGAACACTCCGGGGAGGCTAGACAGGTGGAGGGGGCAAAGACCGCGGCAGAGAAGAACCTGATGAGTTAATGCTCAAGAAGGCACCTTCCATAGTGCCCTCCGTCCATCTCAGTTGCAGCCTCCTGCAGCCTCCCTCTTCCCTCCTCTCTCTGTCTCTCTCTCTCTCTGTCTCTCTCTCTCTCTGTCTCTGTCTCTGTCTCTGTCTCTCTCTCTCTCTCTCTCTCTCTCTCTCTCTCATTCCATTGTTCACTGCTTTCTCTTCTCCCCACCCCCCCCAAACTCCTTTCTGTTGTCTGTATTTGTTTATAGAGATATAAACTTAGAAACAGAAATACTGAGCTTCTACATAAGATTTTTTTTTTTTGAAAAGCAGTTTCCGCTATTGAAATAGAGTTTGGAAATCACTGAAGTCCACAATTGCACTGGACCAAACAATTGCAATTGCAAGTCCTTTCATGCTTTGATATTGTTAGGATTTCAAGATCCAGGAAAACACAGAAAGGGAGACTGAAAACCTTAAAAAAAAAAAAAAGAAAAACCCATACCACAGACATCTAGCGTGATGAGCTGCAGTTCCCCTGAGAGCAGAGCTGTGAATGAAAGGGCTTCCTGCAGCCCTTCACATATGCAGGGCTATGACTAAGAAGTTCATTTTTTCTTTATTTTTTTTAAAAAGATTTACTTATTTTTCTTTTATGCATATGTGTGTTTCTCTTGTGTGTATGTCTGTGTACCACTGGTGTGCAGTGTCCTTGGAAACCAGAAGAAGGTACTGGATCCCCTGGAACTGGAGTTAGAGATGGTTGTGAGCCATCATGTAGGTGCTAGGAATTGAACCCTAGTCCTCTGGAGGAGTAGCCAGTGCCCTTAACCACTGAGCTGCTTCTGCAGCTCACACTCACACCCTTTTCACTTAGGCACTGAATTTACTGCATGATATTTGAGAAGAGGGACAGAATTAACTCCAAATTTTAAAAATCAAAGCCTCTTGCATCTAGGGTCTTGAATACTGTGGAGCATATGGGATATTTGAGCTCATTTTCCTCATTCATTCATTATATTCATTCATTCATATTCATTCATTATATATTTATTCACTTATATATTCATTCATTAAAACCACACTTTTTTATTGGATTTGAGTGTGTGCCAGACACCATGTGCTGGGTTTGCAGTATATTATTTCTAGCCATTTCTAGCTCTAGTAGGAGACACAGAAACTAGTCAAATAATCACAGATTTGCAAATAAGAATTTGTAACTGTAAGTGATATTAGGCAAAATAAGAAGGCTCTCTGCAACCCAGTGTTGGGGACTATATGAGAACTCTGGGCTGCTTAGAGTAGAAATGACTTTGCTCACGTCGTTGGTTGTACTCTGCAGGGCAGATACTGGACTCAGTCACGTGTTCTCTCAGTGGCAACAGCTACAGTGAGAAAGCTGAAGGACTAACTGCAATGCCTCTGAAACCCATGAGCTCCTATCCTTGCCTTCAATGTGGTCGACCAACGGCTGAAAGAGGTTTGCAGGGATAATGAAGATCATGAGGAAAGAAAAGCATTCCTTGAGTAGCTTCAGGAGGACGACTTGCAGAACTGACCAGGTTGCATCAGAGTTCAACTTCACATCTGTTTGGTCGTTAAATGGCCGTTTTTCTTCCCATAGAAGACCCAGTTCCAAGTGTATATTAATTTCCATTACAATCTTCTACCAGACTTACTTCTTACTATAGAAGAAACCCCAAATTGAACTATCACTATTAAAATTATTTGCTAACACAGCTCTAATAAAGCCATCCTCAACCAAAAGGGCGTAGCTTTCAGCACAGGAGAATAACAGGGGTGTTGAGGTTACTGTCTCTAACAAGACCCTGAAGGGTAGGGTGAAGTGGGTCTGGTTCATTAGAGATTCGTATATCCTACTTCGGACATCCAACACACACACACCCAAGTTAGCATCTCTCACCAGCACTGAGAAGCTTTGCCTACACTGATGTCAGCCTCTGGGAAGCAGCTGCCATTATGGAAGGTGAAGTCCTCTGCAGCATCTGATGGGATGAGTCACAGTGTCCTGTTAATCTAGAGCAGCGGTTCTCAGCCTTCCCAACGGCGAGACCCTTTAACACAGCTCCTCGTGTTGTTCCGACCCCCAACCATAAAATTACTCTCGTTGCTACTTCATAACTGTCATTTTGCTACTGTTATAGACTGCATTGTGAATATTTCTGGAGATAGGGGTTTGGCAAAGGGGGTTGCAACCCACAGGTTAAAAAAATCACTGAGACCAAACCTAAGTCACAGTCAACATCAGTTTGGAGTGATTTCTTTTCTTTTTTAACACACAGGTATGCATTTTCAATATATCTAGAAATTATTTGTACACATGCACAACATATAAATATTTTCATTGATGTTGTATTTCTTTGTATAGCCAATTTTTCTTCTTCCTCTTTATGCCTCCTCATCTCCCTCCTTGCTTCTTCTATTCCCATTAGCACTTGTGTATCAAATTAACATGTGTCTGTGGGAATATTCAATCTATCTATACATCGTTCTGGATACACACACTCCTATGCAGAAGGTTTTGGAGAGAATTGTTTTTGAAAAAAAAAACATGATTATACAAATATACTCTTTTCCCATTTTTTTGTTTTTGCTACCAAATGCTTCAGAAGAATGAGCACCTCCTCAAGGTAACTCTTATAATGCTACTTTGTTTTCTATTTCTTCCCTGCTGTGTGTATCATGACTTAGTTTTCAGTTTTCTGACATATTAAACAATGCCATGGTTGACCTTGGGTAAGTGTCCTTGTGTACTAGGGCTTTTATTTTTAATAAGTAGATTTCAAAAGTGTGTGTTCTAGGTCAAAAGCATGTGAATATTTAATTTTAATAAACGTTCTCAGATTTTTTTCCAAAAGGGACTATAAAATTGTTGTTTCCATCAGTAAAAAATGAGGGCATCTTTTGCTCCTACACCAAAATGGGTAATTATTACTCTTTTATGATTGGCTGAGGAACTTAAGCCTCATTGGCACCATATTTTCTGTTTTCTGAGTGACTGATTAGTGAGTTTAAGCGTCTTCTCACAAATTTTCAAGCCTCCTGATTCTGTCTCTGATGTGTGTTCGTGTTGTTTATATTTTGAAAGAACTCATATGTTGATTTGTTATCATTTTTCTCAATTTCTCCTATCTTAGTTATTATTTGAAACATATGTACCTTAATACAGCTTTGTTGTATACCTTCTAGGTTTACTGATTAAATTATGGAGATTCTCCCTCCCCCCTCCCCCCGACACACACATTTTTGAAAGATGTCTATGCATCTACTAGAAAATAGCATAGACATATGTCCAAACTAGTATAGATATATGTGTATGTCTTTTCTGTTTTCCCATTTGGGTGGGGAGGTTTGAATTCAGAGCCTGGCACTTGCTGAGTGCATCCTCTACCACTGAACTACATCTCCATCTCAATTATTTTGTGTCTATACATTTTTAAGCCCCTGAAGTTATTTTGGCATACAAATTCAACTTGATTTTCTATACTCTTATATCCACAAGACTGCCAACGTAGCTTAGTGGTAGAGAACTTGTTTAGAATGCACAGGCCCAAGCCGGGCAGTGGTGTTACACACCTTTAATCCCAGCACTCGGGAGGCAGAGGCAAGAGGATCTCTGTGAGTTCGAGGCCTGCCTGGTCTACAAAGTGAGTTCCAGGAAAGGCACAAAGCTATACAGAGAAACCCTGTCTTGAAAAACCAAAATAGATAGATAGATAGATAGATAGATAGATAGATAGATAGATAGATAAATAAAATGCACAGGCCCTGTATTCTGTCCCCAGCACTGGAAAAGAGGTACCACAAACAAACTGAGCTCCTTATTTTCACCCACTGAGTTGAATTGTCACCTTATCACATACTGAGTTCTCATAGATACTGGTGTTTATTTCTGAGTTCTACATCCTGCTCCATTGACATGATGTCCACTCTTCTGCAGATGCCTGATTGGATATTAGAATCTTTATGATATCTTCTGAGGTTTGACAAAAGTATATCCCTCCTAGCTTTTCTTTCTAAAAATGATTTTGCTAAGCCTTTCTTTAGAACAAGTTGCTCCAGTGTAAACAGAAGTATGGGGATGGAGCATGAGGAGCCAGTGTGTGACCAGCCTCATTCTTTCTGTCTTGGGAATGACAGAAGCACCTGGTAGGAAGCTACTTCTGTGGGCTTAGGTTCGTGCAGAAGCTCAGCAGACCTACCCCAGTAACCCATGTCTGTGTTATTGGCAACAATGAGGTCTGCCTATCTTAAGTCAGAAGTTGTGGGGTGATTTGCAATATCAGTATCATCTAGCTCATTGATTGTTGGGAGGTATGAGTTGGATAATCCAAGTATAAACATGTACCAGAGTCAGGACTCTGTTAGCCAAGGTCACTAAAACATTGGTAAGTCACAGCAGTGAAGTGACATGTCTTAAGATAGAGAATACTTCTCATTACATAGTTTAATTTCAGTTGGTTGTGGAAATAGGACTTGTAGAAGATATATCTTCCCTGCTTGCTCATCATGGCACCGCACTATATTTGAAAGTATCAATACCTGTAAAAAATGCAATCACTTTACACTGAGGAGAGCCCGTTAAAACAGGAAGAGAGACTTTAGGGGGGCTGTTGTGTAGCCAAGGCTGGCTTCAAACTCATGATTCTTCAGTCTCTGCTTCCTGAAGGCTGGGATTAGTGGTGTGCATCACCATGCTGGACATAAACATTTTTGAAAATTCTATTTGTGTGTGTGTGTGTGTGTGTGTGTGTGTGTGTGTGTGTGTGTGTGTGTTTGCGCGCGTGCCACAGTAATATATGTTTGGAGGTCAGAGAGTAATGTGCTTTGGCAACTGGTTCTCTCCTGCTGCCCATTGGGTCCTAAGGCTCAAACTTGGATAGTGAAACTTGGTGGCAGGTGTCTTTACCCACTGATCAATCTTACCACCCCAGGATGATGATTTATGGCCAAACCTGGGCCATGGGAGTATCTCCCTTTGATCACAGCATTTGAAAATACTGTCCTTCATGCACACTTGTTTCTGGCTTCTCTTGAAAAAATTAAAATTCTATGAATCTAAACTCCCATTTCCCCAAGAGCTTAATTTCTGGAACTGTGACTGCGCAGGATGGATCACTAAAGAACTGCCAGCCCTTCACCATCCATCCTTATTTCCCCTTGGTTTACCAGCCTCAATGCATTTCTCATTGGTCTAAGGGTGCATGAGAATACATAGGTATTCATAGTGCATGAAAACTTGATTACTCCTTTAACAGTAGGGTATCATGAACTCTAAATGCAAAAATGATAAAGCACTATGGTGGAGGAATACTGAGGCTAGGCCATGTAGTATCTTTGTGATAGAACCAGCCTGTGGAGAAAAAGACAATTCTCCTTCTGCAGAAAGCAACAAAAATAGGTCTTTGATACCTCAGCAGCAATTTTCATCATCAAATCAGTTTCAGACCACACAGACTAATTAATTCTCCCAGTCCCCTCATAAGGTAAGGATTCCAGAAATATCTTTAGTCAGAAAAAAGAATTCAAGGAAACATTTGCAAAATCTCTTGTCTCCTAAAAAGAGTCTTAATACAACAAGCTCCCACTTGTCATTAAACCCGCAAACAGAACCTCCTCCATCCTGCTCATTCAGGCTGGAGATCATAACAGAAAAGGAGTTGGATAGACATGTCTAGAATCTAGATCGCACATGCATAATATCTATGCAATTGCTGGAGCCTCGCCTAAAACTATTCACCTTTACATCCCTGGAAATTCCTCTTACCTAATTTCATTCATCGTTTTGACTTCAATTTCATGAAAAGTTAAAACCCCTTCATTCTCCTAGCACCTTAGGTTCTGGTAGAATGGGGTCTAACTGACCCAGTTCTCAAAGGCAGAATTTTCCAATACAAATGTACTTCTTATTACATGTTCAACCAATGAAACGAAACAGCATTTGTGATGTATTCTAACTTTACTTCGGATTTGTATGATACCTTACTACTGTTTTAGGTTGTTGATATTTTGTCTATTTTTTGAGGCAGGCTCTCTCTGGACATCCCAGGCTGGCCTGGAATTTATGATCCAGATGCCTTAGCCTCTCAAGTGCTGGGTTTACAGGAAGGCAGCCATGTTTGACCCTTTTTTCTATTTTATTAAAGTCCTGATTTAATCCAAGGCCTGGAAGGCAAGGGTGAGTGAGATATAGCTTCGGAGTGACAACAGTATCACTGAATGACCTGCCGTTGATGGTAAGCTTGAGAATGGGGCATGCTCAGTCTCCTCTGAGCCATCTCTCTCTGTTTGCTGATGTTTTAGAGGTCAAGAAAGTTGGGTTGAAAAGAAGGACCATTGAAAAGAAAGCTTCTCAGCTCAGAAATAAGAACTTTCTACCTGCATTTTTTCCAGATTGTTTTATGCTTTTAGAAAATTGCACTATCAGTGATAAATTAGAGATAACTTTTCTTCAAATATTGTAAAGATCATTGCCATAACTAGAAACGATTTGCTTTTCTATTTTGATTCTAGTTATAGAGAAAGCTTTTTCTGTTATTCTGGGCTAGCTTTCTTTAAAAAAAAATACACTGGAACCTTTACAAATGAAAGAAATGTGTATAGTATGCAAATTCAAAGTGTGCTGTCCTCATTCACCCAGTGGGATTCAAAATAAGCCCCAACTTGTGAACATATTAAAGCAGATTGAGATGGATATTAGCGGGATTTAGAAGGAGAAGCTCTCCAGTCAGTCAAACACGCTATGCAGGAGAACTTTGATAATGTTGTTTTACTGATAATTACCTGCCGGCTGTCACCTCAAAGTGGGATTTCATGCAGGTTCCAGTATTTAAATATTACGTTCAGAGCCAAGCCTGCAAAGACACTCATACCAATCTGGCCCTGTCCATTTTATTTCAAAATTATCTGTGTCTGTCTTCTTCATGAGAAGCGACGCAGTTAACTCCCTTCTAATTGTGTTTGAACTGTGTGGGCTAGGGAACTTCGATACTATGTTCCATTCTCCCTGGTCCACAGTCCCCTCTGTCAGGAGACTCCGGAATTACTGGAAAGCAGCAATTCATGACTAGCAGGAATACTCATATAACCTCAGAGGCCAGTCACCAGGCAAACTGAACATCTTACACCTACACTACCTACAGGTAGTTTAAGGAATGAACAACTTATGTGGTCCTCATAGGCTGCTAGTGCCCACTGGTCTGCCAGCCCTAAAGGGAACTTCCTTTTCTCTGCCACAGCCCCCCACTCACCCACTTTTCACCCTCATACTGAACTCCTAATTAAATTTAACAGTTTCAAGAGTTTAAACTGTATACCTTTTTAATTGTGTCCTACTTTGTATTGGCTAATGCACAAGTCTGAAAATGGATATTACAGCTTTTTATGATATAATATCACCCTAATTGGTGCTTCATAGGCCGTGGCTGAATTCTTTTCAATTAAGCTCTAACATACAGTAACTGTTTCCCTCTGCAAATGCTGGAAAGCCATTCACAAGAGAGGCTGGTACTGCACAATTCCGAAGTACCTTAATGTGTCAAAAATGTTTTGTGAAGAAAGCTGCGCGGTAAATGCAATCACCTACATTGGTGCTCCCATTGTTAACTGGGAGTGAAAGTATTGCTAATTGTCCTGCGTTTTAGCTGGGTTTTTAAAGCATTATGCAGTAAGTACACCGGAGGGTCAATTTGTGAAGTGAAATACTTAGCATGCAAAGCGTAATACAAGATGCTGTGTAATACTTGACCTCGGCATAGTAAACGCAGCAGCGAAACGCTGTGCATTCACTATGCGCTGAATAGAGCCTTCGCGGTGGAACAAAACCAGAAAATGTTCTCTTCATTCCTTTTTTTTTTCCACTAAGCGAAAATTATTCTTTATAATGGCCATTGCAGCAATTAGCTGGCATTTGGTAGAATAAATGTGCAGAAATAGCAATTTCTTATTTTAAATGAGATTTTGTATGGAGCCTGCAAATTACTTGAGGTATATGAATAATTGTGCCTTATCTTTATGCTACAGAATAGGGTGTGGGTGGGGGATAAAGATTTCCTATTTGCAGTTAAATGTTTAGACATTTTATTATTTTAATTTCACTCACAGTCTGCCTGGATTGACCCTGCTTCCCCATTGATCATTTCATGTGCTCCTAGAAGCAAGTGTGCAGATGGTGGGAGACTCCCAATTAGTGCACCGTGTTTTTTATGAATGTGACATGTAAGTGCAATCAGGTCTGCTGTGGAAACAGTGGCAGTATTTAGCATTTGGTATCCTAAATCAATACAATGTAATAATCTATGTGCAATGAATGCTTATCAATGTTCTCCGTGGCCAAATGCACTGAAAACTTCATTAAATTTTTATCTGAAGTTTTTCACCTTATTGAAATGCATCCTTCCAGGCATTCATGATTCATCTAATTAGCCTTAAGTAGGGCATTTTTTCCTCTCTCTCAAAGTGATTCAGTTAATTATGTCCATATATTCATAATTATAAGGTGGATGAGTTGGGTAAAACTGAAATTATGAAATCTGCAGAGAGATTCCATGAGGTTTAGAATGTGGAATACAAAAAAGAGACAAGAGGGGGAAAAAAGTCAGAGCAAAGAAATACATTTTAAAGATCTCCTCAGCCCACCTCCCAGCTGCTTTCTCACAGACTGATGAATTTATTCATTTATCCATTTATTTGTCATCCAACAACTTCCGAAAGCTAGATGGAGGCAAGGACAGAGTGAATGTAATAAACAGGACAAATACTAAGAACATTTGGCAAATGCCTTAAAGTGTTACTTTTTAATGTAAAAGTATTTCAAGACAATATACGGTCATTTTCAAGATTACCATTCTGTTTTCAAAATGGCTCTTTCATCCTTTGACTACCATGACCCAGCTCTCCTACCAGGTGACAGCACTTTAGCCTGTCTCTTAGGGGTTTCTTTGGCCAGTGTCTTCTCTTTGCACACATCGAAGCCCTTTCTTGGGGCTGTGGAGATGGCTCGGTGGTTAAGGTGTGTACTCTGCTCTTGCAGAGAACTCAAGTTCAGTTCCCAGTATGCATGCCAAGCAGCTCACAACTCACAATGGCCTGTAACTCCAGCTCCTGGGGATTCTGACACCTCTTAATCTCCATGGGTACTTGCCCTCACACGCACGGGCCCCACCCCAACTAAAATAAAAACAAATCCTAATGTCCTTTATTCTATTTTTTTGCACACCATGCTTGCACATCTTAAAGCAATTTTATTATTATTGTGTGTGTGTGTATATATATATATGGGTGTTTTGACTGCATGTATGTCTGTGTACCAGGTGAATGCATGCCTGATGTCTATGGAAGCCAGAAGAGGGTGCTGGATCCCCTAGAACTGAAGTTGCAGATGTGATGAGCCATCATGTGTGTGTGCTGGGAATTGAACCTTGTCTTCGGGAAGATGAACCCATGCTCTTAACCACTGAACTATCTCTCCAGCCCATTACTTGCATATTTTTTGTTTGTTTGTTTGTTTTCTGAGACAGGGTTTCTCTGTGTAGCTCTGACTGTCCTGGAACTCACTCTGTTGACCAGGCTGGCCTCGAACTCACAGAGATCTGCCTGCCTCTGCCTCCCCAGTGCTGGGATTAAAGGGTTGTGCCACTACCACCCAGGCACTTGCATATCTTAATTACACATATTCTGTACACTGTCTTAAAATTTAAGAACTTAAAAAATAATCCCCAGGCATATTTTTTCTATCTCAAGAATATATATATATATTTGGTTTTTAAAGTTGTGTGTTTGGAATTATTTGTACCCACAGTTAAAGAAGAGTTCAATGGAATTTTAATTTTACCTAAGGCCTGTGTATGTACACCTATTTTATTCAGACTACTTTTCTTTCTCCTTCTGAGCCATGCCAAGAATTCTTCTGCCTAATGCTGTAATGAGGGTACCTGTCATCAAATAATGCAGCTCATCTGTTAAGCCCAACCTGTGTGGCTGTGAAATTGGAATTACCTCCAATTAGTCATTTTAGTCTCGTCTCAGTAGTGATGCTCTCACAGAGCAAGCCAACGTCAGCCCTCCACTGCTCCACAAACAAGGCTTCACAACAGGTCCCGGGCTGCGTGCTGTGCTATTACATTACTGTCTTTGTCTGCTCAACACATTGAGCAAATTGCATAGTCACTGGCCAGAAAGAATCAAGCATGGTTCCTGTCCCATCCCAGCTCCTCATTTTTTTTTTCTCAACAAGGCAAAGAGCAAAGCCCAGTAATTCAGTTTTAGTATTCATGATGGCTTAGAGGAGATCCAGGAGTGCAAGAATAAATGTAATTTTAAAAATTATGTATACGAGGGGCTGGAGAGATTGCTCACTGTTAAGATGCTTGACTGCTTTTCCGGATAACTGGATTTAGATTCCCTGCACCTACGCGGCTGCGGACAATGTCTGTAACTCCAGTTTTGTGGGATTCAACTCCTCCTCTGGCCTCTGAGGGAACTGCACACACGGTGCACTGGCAAAAATGAAGGTAAAACTCCCATTCTCATCAAATAAAAATCAATATTTTTAATTTACAGTTATTCAATGAAAGAATGGGAGTGATAACATTTTAATTCAACTTCTAGCATCCTCCTATGAGTGAGTACATACCATATTTGTCTTTCTGGGTCTGGATTACCTCACTCAGGATGATTTTTTTCTAGTTCCATCCATTTGCCTGCAAACCTCATGATGTCATTGTTTTTCTCTGCTGAGTAGTATTCCATTGTGTATATGTGCCACAATTTACTTATCCATTCTTCAGTTGAAGGGCATCTAGGTTGTTTCCAGGTTTTGGCTATTACAAACAATGCTGATATGAACATAGCTGAGCAAGTGCTCTTGTGGTATGATGGAACAAGGATGACTGGATTGCTACTCACATCACCAGGGAGGCTACCTGGAAAACAGGACCCCAAGAAAGACACGAGGATCGCCCAATGACGGAGAAATGGCTGAGATCTACATGAACAACCTGGCTATGAGTGGGAGTAATGAAGGGCAAGGGTCGAGGGAAAGAGAGCCTGTGGAGCGGGAGATCCCAGCTGGATCAAGAACAGAGAGGGAGAACAAGGAATAGGAGACCATGGTAAATGAAGACCACATGAGAAAAGGAAGAAACAAAGTGCTAGAGAGGCCCACAGAAATCCACAAAGATACCCCTACAATAGACTGCTGGCAATGGTCGAGAGACAGCCGGGACAGACCTACTCTGGTGATGGGATGGCCAAATACCCTAATAGTCATGCCAGAAACCCCATCCAAGGACTGAGGGAGGAATCTGGATGCAGAGATCCATGACTAGGCCCTGGGTGGAGCTCTGGGAGTCTAATTATCGAGAAAGAGGAGGGTTTATATGAGCGAGAATTGTTGAAACCAAGGTTGGATAAAGCACAGGGACAAATAGCCAAATGAATGGAAACACATGAACTATGAACCAAAGGCTGAGGGGCCCCCAACTGGATCAGGCCCTCTGAATAGGTGAGACAGTTGATTGACTCGATTTGTTTGGGAGGCATCTAGGCAGTGGGACCGGGTCCTGTGCTCATTGCATGAGTTGGCTGTTTGAAACCTGGGGCTTATGCAGGGATGCTTAGCTCAGTCTGGGAGGAGGGGACTGGACCTGCTTGGACTGAATCTACCAGGTCGATCTCAGTCCTCGGGGAGGCTTTGCCCTAGAGGAGGTGGGAATAGGGGGTGGGCTGGGGGAAGGGAGGGGGGCAGGAGGGGGCAGGAGGGGGGAGAACAAGGGAATCCATGGCTGATATGTAGAACTGAATGATATTGTAAAATAAAATAAAAGGAAAAAAAACATTTTAATTCAAATTAGTAATAATTACTTTCTGAAATATTTCTCCTGAAACGTCCCAGAGTTAAATCAACGCAGTGGACTAAGGGCAAACCTTCTTCCAAATCTTTGTAGGAGGCATGCAAAGACCTTCTACACAGCTACATTGGCAAATGATGCCCCAGATGTGACAACATCTTGGATAATTCTATCCATGGTGCTGTGTTGGGCCATGGTGATGATCTGACAAATCTTTGTCACATTCTGATAGGCAGGCAGCTCCAAGGATAGTTTATTTAAAAGAGGTGACGGAACAAACAGTAAAGTTCTATCACCCACTAAGCTATAGTTCTCAGCTTCAAGTCGTTGTCACAGAAGTTACCAACAATATTCTGCTCTGGAATATTCACCAGCATACAATCTTCTCACTTCAAAAGTGGAGTAGGAAACCTATACAGGTAATGCTTCTTGCTCTGAGTGTCTATCTCAAAACAATAACCTTTCTTTTCTGTCCCAAGAGGGCTTCATGTAGCTTACTCAAATTGGACACCATTCCGCCTCCCCTCTCCGTCCTGGCCCTCCCCCATCTTGCTTCCACAGTTTCTTCTGTCCTCAGACACCACCAGGCGGGCTCTTCTCCCAGAGAAGGGTCTTTCGGAGGCAGGAAACTGTTGGTGTCATTTGCGTATGTGGCTGGATTCTTACTCTGGAACTGCAAGAACTCCTGGTGTGTCCTGCCCCATGTCCCCTCCCCCACTGCCCCTGTATACAAAACACTATAAATGTCTGTGTTACATTCGGGATGCCTCCGTGAGTGCAGGACATCGCGTTGGAGATGCCCTTGCGGACATAGTGGGAGATGTGCTCAAAGGCCTGTAGAAGATCTCATGCCGCATCCTCGCCAGATGCCCATAGTGACGCAGGCTCTGAACTCCCTCTGACCCACTGCCTTCCTCAGTATTGGTCTCTCTGGGAGACTTCTGGCTCCGACCTCTGCCTAATACTTCCCCCTCTTTCAAGGCCTGTGCCAGATGCCCTCTCCATGAAGTTTTTTTCTGCTCTCCTGGTTGGAAGGAATCCATCCTTCTAAGTCAGAAGGGCAATTTGCTTTGCTACTTCTCAGTGTTTGTGTAGCTTAAGTTTGTATCTTATATCACTGTTTGTAGGCTTCCTGAGAGTAGGATCTAAGTTTGGACGAATTCTAGTGCCTTACACATTTCAAGCAAATAATAGATACTTCCTGAATAGATCAATTTAATCCACTTAATGAGTGTGTTAGCCATCTTCATGTCAACTTGCCAGAAGCTGGAGTCATCAGGGGAGAAGGAGCCTTAATTGAGAAAATGGCCCCTCTGGGTTGGCTTGTGGCAAGTCCATGGTACATTTTCTTAACTGAGGATTGATGTGGAAGAGTCCAATTCACTGTGGGCTCTGTTACCCTTTAGCTGGCGGTCCTGGTTGCTATAAGAAAGCAAACTGAACAAGCCATTAGGAGCAAGTCAGGGAGCAGCACCCCTCCATGACTTCTGTGCCTCCTGCCTCCAGGTTTCTGCCTTGAGTTCCCTTCCTCACTTCCCTGGAAAATGGACCACAAGTTGGAAAATGACATAGACCCTTTCCTTCTGAGTTGCTTTATCATGGCAGTAGAGACCCCCAACTAAAATTATGAGTGAATAAGCTGGTAAAATTTATTCATTAAAATCATTTGTGTTTAAAAAAATTGCATCAGATTTGATGTTGATCTATTACATATGGTAAAGAGCTAAGGGAACGAACATTCTATTCTCTGGAACGTAGCTTTTCTACTGTTCTTTTCAGTTTCCTTATTACAGGCAACTTCCAGGACTTTATACACATGTGTACAATGAAATGGGAGTCCGCCCAGACTCAATCAGGAAGTGGAGTCTCTTGCTTTAGTCTCAGATTATTGGGAGATTATGGAATGCTGTCTTCTCTTATATGGGGTATATTAGTATAATTATTTAAAAAAACATTTATCAAACAACTTCTGGATATACATCACTGAGGACTGTGAATTTCTGAGATAGAAAAAAATTCTTTACAATTCAGAGCTTTCCATCTTCTTGTACTAATGAGGACAATGGTAACTCTTCTCTCTCTCTCTGTCACTTTTCTATGGTAGAGTTCTTGGAAAGATATCATTTAAAAATGAATGCTATAGAGGTAGGTAGAGAAGTTTCAGGTGACCTCCCATTTGAATCAATATTCTAGGCCTCAAGCTTGTTTCTGAATAGTTTGTACACTTGATTTTTCCCTTCTATTAATATTTTAAACATGAACAATCCCTTTGTATCAAATAACCACAATATAAACTTGAGCATTTGGTTAAGTTGTTCCTGATGACCTCTTGAGCCTCACTCTCCACATCTGAAAACATCAAGGGGCCCGCAAAAGCTTCCTGCAATGGCTATCTGGAATTACCAAAATCCCAAAGCTAGGCACCCGGAGGGATTTTTCTTGACCGGATGGATCCTTTGAGGTGGGAAGCCCCACCCTAGATCTGGGCCACACCTTCTGTGGGCCATGAATATCAAAGGACATGGAAGAAGGAAACTTTTGCTTTTTGCCTGCTTGCCCTTACTCTCAATGGCAAGATCGTCTATGCTGACGCTGTGGTATTCCTGGCTGGTATTAGAGCCTGCTTCTTCAGGATTCAAACTGATACTGAAAGCCAGTTGAGACATTCAGCCTTGTGGTCTGAACAGATATCAGATAGTTGGCCTTTCTGATAGGAGACAGCCGTTGTTGGACTAGCCAGAACACAGCCTGTAAGCCACTTCCTATGAATACACACACACACACACACACACACACACACACACACACACACACACACACACATACGCTCATATATCCATATGTGTGTGTTCACTCTATCAGTTCTATTTCTCTAAAGAACCTTGACTAATATGCTTCTGTTATCCCTCATTCCTTGAGACACGACCAGGTTCTAATCGCATTCCTCCTCACTGGGCAAAAAGAGTTGGTGTCAATATCGAGTGATACCTTGGAGCTTCTTGTGGGTCCCTGTCTCTTCACAAGTGCATAAACCCTGACAAGCATCACCTCAGCCCTTTTCTTCACCTTCTAGACATCTAGCAGAAAAAGCTAGTATACTTTTAAAAACGGTAAAATCTAATTAACATTTTTGAGAGTTTTATGGCACGCTCTTCAGTGAGAACTTCTTAAGCATCCTCTCCTTCGATCCCTACCACAGTCCTCTGCAGACAGGTGATGATTTCCCGGCATGAGGTGAGGGCCCTGAGCTCATCAACTGAATGGCTTCCTCCAGCTATGGAAAGATAACTGGGAAAGTCTTTTTAAATGGGAATCTGTTCTAAATCTGTCTTCCGAGTGTCTGTGTCACAGGCTTACTTGTCCTGCCCGCCTCCGTGAACCTTCTGTATAATAATTCAGACGAGCGGATGTTTGTACATCTTTACGAGAAGGACTCATGGAAAGATACCAAGCTGTGAGGTGACCAACAAAATACTCTCTTTTCTACCGAAAAATAATTGCTAGGGAAAAAAAACCAAACTTGTCTACTTAATTCCACATGGCATAAGCTGTGTGGGAAGTCAGAGAACAAGAGGAAGCTGGACTGTGAAGGGTAATGCTTCTACCATGAAGAAAAATGGAGGCCCTGCACCTTCTCTTCTTGCCTGAAGGAGAGCCCACAGATAGAGGAGCAGGAAGCGGGCTTGTGTCTTCAAGATATGCTCAGGTATGAGGGAGATGACTTTAGCCCACCTAAAATTGTGGTTTCCTGGGGACCAGTATAACCCCAAACAGATATGTGCAGAGTGAATCCATGCTGACCCATTACAGTTCAGAATGTGACTTCTGGAGTGAACTTGAGCATTAGGACGTAGTGTAAGGAAGAAATGAACAGTAATACTTCTTACCCTTATATAAAACAATATAAGTAAACAGTACTCTCAAGGAGTCCAGTCAAATCCCAGCTGGGGTGCCAGTTACATATTACCGTCAAGTCTCATTGATTTTACATTATCACTAATGGCTCTCAAATTCAGGGTACAAAATAACTCAGGGAACTTGTCAAAAACACGTAGGCTCAGATCTTATTCCCTACAATGGTCATTTTTTATAGGTTTAGGGTAGGTTCCTACATTCTGTATTTCAGAACACACTAGAAAACAGTCTCATGTCTCTCCCCAAAGAAGTGAACTATAAGACAACCCTAGAGGTAGGGAACTTTTCAAGAGCTCACATCCTGTGGAGTTATGGTTCTGTAGAACCTATCAATACTGTGTCTCATCAAGACTGCTCGTTTTGGAGAGCTGGCCATGGTTAACACTGCCAGAAGATTCCTGTAATCATTCAACACTTCTGGGAAAACTTTGGGGCAGGACTGTGTGTTGCATGAATTGTTAGAAGGTCTTATTAATAAAATCAAACCTGAAGCCAAGTGTTGGGGTGAATGCTGGAAGATCAGAGCAGAACAAACCACAGCTTCCTCACCACGCCAATTCCTCAGCTGATCCTGTTTCCTCAGACTGGAAGCCTCTGAGTCCTCATCCAGATAGATCTCAGATGAACTGCTTCTTGAAAGCCTTAATGCTTAACCAGCCTAGTTCCCGGTTTTCATGCCTTATATACCTTTCTGCTTTCTGCCCTCACTTCCTGGGATTAAAGGTGCGTGTCACCATGCCTGACTGTTTCCAATGTGGCCTTGAACTCACAGAGATCCAGGTGGATCTCTGCCTCTGGAATGCTAGGATTAAAGGTGTGTGGTTGTGTGTGTGTGCCACCATTTTCTGGCCTCTGTATCTAGTGGCTGTTCTGTTCTCTGACCCCAGATAAGTTTATTAGGGTGCACAATATTTTGGGGAACACAATACCACCACAACTGTGGGTAGTCCTGAATGGTTCTCCAATATGTCTCCTGTGAACATTAGCTAGCAGGCCTTCCTGGGCAGAATCTGCCTGGGGCATTGAGGACACAGGGCAGCTGCTAGGTGGTGTGTCTGTGAAGGAGTGCGCAGAGTGTCTGATCATTCATTCATCCTCCAGATGCAGAGGACTTCCTGTATGTACGCTGTATTTGGGCCTGGGCTTTGCTCAGGCTTTTCTCTCCTCTTGGAAGAACTCCTATCCCTCAGCTTCGCCTCCCTCATGAAGTCTGCTCCCCCAGGACTTGATCTCCTGGCATCAACTTGTCAAGTGTGATTCCTCTAGTAATGCCTGCCTCTGACTTCCAAGCTCAGGAGGATGGGGTCTCGTGGGCTCGGTGGGGGATTATGTTTCATTTCACTCCAAGTTACTTAAAAATAATTATCTGAATCCAGTTTTCTGAATGACATTGACTTACTTAGCAAGAAATGCTTTACCATAATGGATTAATTTTCTATTTATAAACTGCATAATAAAATTTATTGGCTATAATAGTTTAGTAGGTTTGTTGATGTCTGAGAAGTTTAGTTGGTTGGTCTTTACTTGGTCCTCACAATGTAATTTTGAGAATACTCAATTGTTAATGCTATAGGTCATGGAACGGTTTAGCCTCTAGAGTACGCATTTAATATTCAAGAAAGGATTTTTAAAATCAGTAACTGGAGCTTTAAGGTTAGGACCCCCGTTCTGACATTCATTCTCTTAAATATGAAGTCATTAGAAAGATTCAGCACAGCCAAGCCAACATGAAATACAGAGATTTGGGGTAGTAATTATGAAACATATAAAGTGAAAACCAATATACCTTTTGAGCCATTGGTAGAAGAATGTAAAAGGATTAAGGATGAAATTATAACCGCCATCCGGAAAGATGGGGAGCACTCTAAGGCAAATGGAACAACCTTATCCCATGTGTAATGCTGAATTGAAAATGTTTTAATTGCTAGAGACAAAAGTTAAGTCCACTATGCCGCCAAGCAATGACAAAAAAAGATATTAATCATAGAGCGTAATTTGAAAAAAAAATTAGAAAGTGACAGAAATTAGAAGTGGCTGAAGATTTAAAAAAAAAAGTTCATTTCTTACTTTCCAACAAGAAGTTGAGGTAGTTTTCCCTGGTTGTCATGAACCAAAAGATGTGAAATTAAAGGACAAACGTGTTCAGAGACGAATAAAAAAAAAATGAGGAGGCTCAGAGGGATTGGTGTGCTGAAGTGAGTAATACAACTTCAATTCTGATTCCCACATTATCATGATACTTACAAAGCAAATCCTCGGATAGACTTGAAATATGGGCCCAAAACACTCAAAACGCCCAAAGTTGAGGGAAATTAAGAAAAAGACCAAGAAATAGGGACACAACAGCATCATAGACTAAGGCTGAGTTATTCACTTTCCTTAGGAGTTCAAATTTTAAATTATGAAAACGAGCTTGCAAGTGTGAAGGACTGGGCGAACTCTATTTAAGAGGGAATCTATATAAGGTTTCTAAGAAAAATAAACATATGAACAAAATATTCTCTGAGTACAACATGGATTCAAATCATAGACGGGGAAAGTAGAAGGATGGGTACCTGCAGCTGGAGCAGCGGAGAGAAAGGAAATGAGGTTGATGGACCTGTCCATCCAGGGTTTAATGTTTCAGTTAGGACGGAAAGAACTAACACCAGCGGTTGTACGGCATGGCGTCTAAAACTAATATTCTGTGTGTGTCCAAATCACTTAGAGATTAGCATTTAGCTGTGTCTGTCACAGAAGTAAGCACAGGAGGTGACAAGACATTTCGAAATGCAAACACATCTAAATACATCAACACTGTACCCTATTGAAAACATAAGCATGGGGCTGGAGAGATGGCTCAGTGGTTAAGAACACTGGCTGCCCTTCCAGAGGACCTGGGTTCAATTCCCAGCACCCATATGGCAGCTCACAACTGTCTGTAACTCTAGTTCCATGGGACAGGATACTCATGGCAAAACACCAATGCACATGAAATAAAAATAAATGAAAAAAAACATAATTACACATGAACATAGTTAAAAATAAAAGAACATGTAGTCTTTAAATTTTGCTATTATAAGATTTCTCCCTTCCTTTTCCTCTCTCCCAAACCTCCCATATACCCTCCCTGCTCTCCTTCAAATTCATGGCCTCTTTTTTCACTAATTGTTACTGCATGCATATACGTATACTTATATACATACATATTTCTAAATATAACCTGTTCAGTCTACATAATGTTACATATATGAATTGACACTGGACAGCCAATTGGTGTGTTCTTCCCTAGGGAGGACCACCTCTCCCACTCCCAGCTTCATTCACTTGCCTATAGTTTTCTTTGTGTAGGGTTGAGGCCTCATGGGCTCTTCCCTATTCACTTTGGCATGTCTTCTTAACTTTACCATTACACGGGATTTCTGGATCACTTCATTGGAAAGGCAGCTTCATTCCACAGAGAGATAGTAAACACGTCATCAAGTAGGCCAGAGTGAGGCAATGTTACATAGAGTTGTTTAAGAGTCGAATTTCATTATAACAAAATGTTTAAAGCTCAAAAGGGCAAGTTCTTGTGTATGTGATGTTTCACATCACGCTCCATTCTGAAGTGACTGCCACACAGACTTGAGTGTGGACGGCGGAGAGGAAGACAATCCTAGCAGCCTACTCCACCTGGTGAGCCCTGAAGAAGTGTTCAGGCAAATATCATCCCCGGAAGTCACAGCAGGCTGAAGTCTCTCTCTCTCTCTCTCTCTCTCTCTCTCTCTCTCTCTCTCTCTCTCTCTCTCTCTCTCTCTCTCACCCTGTCAACTCATCTCCTTGTTCATGTTCAAAAATGAATGGAAGTGAGGTGCTGGCAAGGCCAGGCCAGGCCAGATGGCCGGATGCAGGGTAGGTAGGTGTGTAGGGAGTCATCTGAGCGCCGCGGCCACAGCCCCCGCCCTTGCCCTGAGCTGGGGTGGACCAGTACAGTAGGAGCAAGAGGCTTTCCCTGTGCAGTGAGTTGGAATTAAACATGCTAATTTGAGGTCTCTTTCAAGTATTTTTTAGAAACTCCATTGGCCTTTAATTCCTTTGTATTGCATCATTTAATGTAATGTTATTTATATATGAAGCATGTTATGCTTATTAACCAATGTGCAGAAATCTAAAGTACAGATTTTCTGTAATGGGCTAATTACAGGACTTTAAAGCCACCTACTGAGTTTTGCTGAGCTTCACAACAGGTTCACTGAACTGGATAAATTTATTCAAACGTGTGGAAATGAACCCCATTCTATGTGCGAGGGTACTGGGAAAACACACAAATTATACCTCAATACCAGTTTAATGGGTCAAACAGTGAACCTGAATACTGAACTTATCTACATCTTAAAATACAGGGAAGGCTGCAGGAAGAGGGGAAGTGCCCTTTCAGGGCGCGCTTCCCCCTGTTTGTAAACAGCCGTAATAAAACAACGGTCCTGGCAATTAGGAGACGTTCTTGACTTCCAGAGGTGGCCGCCGTTCAACGACCTTTGGAAATATACAAGTTTCATAACGTACCCCAGGGTAGAGGGAGGAGGGACGAGAGTCCAGCAAACACACAGCTCAAGCACGAAGGCCCTTTCATCCCTCCTCCGAGAATAAGAGGCATGCTTGCTGGAGACTGGTGTAGGAGGAATTCGGCACAAAGGGTTCAGTTAGAAATAGAAGGAAGGTATACGTTTGGTTGGAAGGGAACACATTCTCCAAGTCCCCCCTGCCACCTCAGCTCAAAACAGTGGGCATCTGTTGATTGTGTTGTTGTTGTTGTTATTTTGGTATGATAGGGATTGAACCCAAGACATTGCGCTAGCCAGTGCTCTGCCATTGAACTGTATCTCCAGACCTTTGGTTTACCCATTAATTTATTCTCAATTGTTTTAAATCTGAGAGTGCCAGAGGACTCCATAGTACATTCCATTATGAAAACACGCAGTGTCCTGGGGAAGAAAATGGAGGCAGAGAACCTGGTCCGGGACAGAGTTGAAAGGAAAAGCCCTCCATTTCCTAGACTGCATCATTGCCAAGCAGAGTACTGTTCTCCAGTCCGATAAATTCACACACAGAGACACACACACGCTCACACTCATGTTTGTTCATTTCTATGCCTGAGATGAAGACAGGCATTGCTTTTACTCTTTGATGGGCTCCTGGAGCAACGATCTATTAATTTTGTCATGAAAGGGGAGAGAATATCATTTCCAAGCCTGTGAGAGTTCTAGTCTTATCCTCAGGGCACCTTATTTACAATGTACAATGTACACCCCATGGCTGACAGTTGGGTGTTGATAACCTAATTCATGCTTTTCTCTTCAGGGAAACCCTGGTGTGCTCAGCTCTGGAAGCAGTGGAGGCAGGAAGGCAAGGATTTTTTTTTTTTCCGTTGCAAGTGCTGCATGTACCAATAAAAAGAGGGTTCTTCAGAAAATGAGGTGTGACGCAGGGCAGCTTCACCAAGACTCTCGGACCAAGAAATAAGAATTTAAATATGAAATACTAAAATTTAACACAGGACTGAAACAAAATAAATGGTATACCACTGAAAGCATTCGAGGTAATTAATCAATGCTGTGTTTGCACATATCATTAAATATATTATACTCAGTTTAGATTTGATTTCCATGCTCCTTTTATAAAGAGTTAAAAGAAAATACATTTGAATTCACGCTGATACTGAAAACATGCTCCTAGCTTCTAGTTTTTTTGGATTTCAAATCATTTCCATTAACAAACAGCTATTTGCCCTCTAATAAAATATGTCATTATGCTTTATTCACACCGCACAAAAGAATCACTGAAAAATCGCCCCAATGATGGCCAATAATTACACATTTTGCTCCTGTGCTAGCGACGAAGAAATCTGTTCATTGGAGAAAGCAGGTGCAAGGCCATCAAGCTAATCGCCAATGTGTGCCGTGGTAATTAGCCGTTGCGATTGCTAAAATTAACAATTAGCTAACATGCAATTCTCTTTTTTGCAGGCTGCAGTTTACTTTGTATAATCCTTGCATGTTCTTAGTAATTACTCTGACAGCTTATTATTTTTATTTTTTCTGGTTTGAACACAGCTTTAACATTTGCGTTGGGCAACCCAAATGTTCAACAGGCAGACTTGAAGCATCTGCTTGACTAGGCATTTTTTCTGAGGCACACATTTGGTTGTTTTCTGAACTTTTCATTGTTGGGAAGAGGGGGGCAGTTGGGGTGAGAGCTATGATTCTTTTATAGCTATTGTCTTCTCCCCTAGGGCCTTCCCTCCAGGACAGCACACTTGGGCGTCATGAAGCTTTTAGAAGGAAAACTGCCCAGTCAGTGGCAATTTAGACTCTAGGGAACAACTCCAGGGATGAAGTGCCACAGTCAAGCTGGTCAAAACATCTTCTTTTCATTCTTCTTCCTTGGAGTGTGTCTGTAGTAAATGCATTCACTGGCCCCGCCAAGGCCCCTCCACCCCACTTACTGAGGGAGAAAATGTAGCATCCCGTGCAGACTGTTCTTACGAGGAGCTATATGCTGAGATAATATTGCCGGGGACTTTGAGTGAATAGAATCCGGCCTCAGACTACATGTGAAGGGAGGAAAAAGGCCCGGGGGCTAAAAGGCAAGGAGGTAATTTATTTCCAGAAAACCCACAGGAGAAAGAAATGTAATGAAAACTCTTAAAGTATTCAAGGGAGATAAATTGTGGCAACAGATTTAGCCAACTGCTGTACCAAATTATGTTAGTTTTCTCTGGTGGCTAAAACTACCACAGTTCATGGTATAAGCAATACAGATGATTCATCTTACAGTTCGGAGACCAAAGTCCCAAATAGGCCCCTCTGGACTAAAACCAAGGTATCATCAGAGCCGTCGGGGCAAAGTCTGGTTCGAGATCTTAGAGGCTGCACACACTCCTTAGCTTGTGGTCCTTCGAGGTCAATGTCATTATATTTCCCCCACTTTTTCTGTAGTCAAGATTCCTCCTGCCTGGGAATGATTGGTCCATTTTAAAGACCCATGTGATCATACCAGGCCTGCTTGGATTGGATCCTTAATAAAATCATATTTGCACTGTTTCTGTGGCTGTAGGAGATAACATAGTGAGGCATTCTGGGGACTAGAATAGGAACATTTTGGAGGGCCATAATCTGCCTACTATGCAAACTGGATTTTAAAAAAATCCATGCATACAGCAAGTTTGTGCGTTTCCATGATCTTGAGTTGTAGCATGTTTGAGGTCAGAGGACTGAAATATTTAGAATGATGGGTTGGAGTTAGGGTGGAGCCATGAGCTTGTATGGTTTCTATAGTTGTTTTTTTTTTTTTTTTTTTTTTTTTTTTAAACTCTCGTGGCCCTCCTGTGCCTTTGCTGACACTCAGAGTCCGTGCTAACTACCCTTCATTGTGTGGCTCCCAGGCTCTGGAATCTAGAGGGCCTTTCTCCCTCTTGATGAGAATGAACCTTTTAGAGTGCAGGCTTGGCTTGGCTTAGAGCTAAAATCCTGCAGACTGTGCTTTATAATAGAGCCTGGCTGCAGCATGCTGGTTTATAGTGAATGGGCCATGTGGGCTCTTCTGTCCACAGTAACACTAAATGGACGTTAGACAAAAAGGTCCCGGTGTAGCCCTGATTTCTAGAACCTAGTGACTGAAAAACAAGCCCTGGATTCCCGAGGAAGATGCTCTCGCTTGCTATATGAATTCAGTCTGGTCTATCAGAAGGTGACAGATGCTAGGATGAGGCCAAAGAGTCTGAGCCTGGGACTCCATAGCAAGCTGTAGCGGCCCCCAGGTACCTGCTTAGCAGTGGAGGGCAGGGATGCAGAGGAAGCTGGGAATCAGGCTGGAGTGGCGGAACACAGAGACTCATTCTGTTTGCTGAGGTGGGGAAGTGGAATGAGTCGGGGCTTCCCAGAAGAGTTAGGCTGGCAGCAAACACCCCGGGAGTCAAGTGCTACGGAACTTAAGGAAAATGACCACGGCATACTCTCCATGCTCCTTGCTAAATGGCAAAGAGAGAAAACAGTACTCAAATGTTGCCTTGTTTCATAAAAATTGATTTGAAACAGAAATGTTAGATACTTTATAGAATTGAGCTGCCAATGTGATTGTTGATGTGGTGAACTCTACTTAGATATTTAAAATAAAATTTTGTCCAGCCAAAAAATGTATAGTTCGCTCCCATGAGCACATGCATTCCTGTTACATTCCTGTGTAAGCTAAGGTCTTTTTTTTTTTTCCTGGTTTTATCGAGACAGAGATTCTCTGTGTAGTTTTGGTGCCTGCCTTGGATCTCTCTCTGTAGACCAGGCTGGCCTCGAACTCACAGAGATCCGCCTAGCTCTGTCTCCCAAGTGCTGGGATTAAAGGTGTGCTCAGCCACCACCACCTGGCCAGCTAAGGTTCTTAAAACCAGCAGTGGACCAAGAGAACTTTGGGGAAGCATGATAGCCAATAAAAAGTTAAACTTTAAGCCACGTGTAGTAGTGTCTGCCTTTAATCCCAGCACTTGGGAGGCAGAGGCAGGTGTTGGTAGGCCATGAGTTCGAGGCCAGTCTGGTCTACAGCGGGAGTTCCAGGACAGCCAGGGCTACACAGAGAAACCCTGTCTTGAAAAACTAAACAAACAAACCAACAAAAACCCCTGAACTTTAAAGAGTCAAGATGTGTGCTGACCAAGTTCTGTGGGTGTTGTCCTTTTATTTAATTGTTGCTGCCTTTGAAGCCACAGCTGTCCAAATCAACAACTAATTGTAACTCCACCACTACCAGCAGCAGGGAGGCTGCCAAGGGCCCGAGCTGGAGGGAAATCAGTTCCCTCAGGCTCCAACTCTCGCCAAGCTAGGAAGGGAACTTAACTAAATCTCTGTCCCTCTAAGAGAACTCAAGATTCAAAGGTTAAGATGGAATTCTGCTCTTCAGAGGTTGAATAACAAGTAGTCCACCTCCTCTCCTTGCTCGTGTCCTCCAAAAAGCCCTTATGCTTCTCCTCGCCCCTCCTCATAAACCCTTTCTCACCTGGCTCCTCCCTACCACTTCCTGTCAGCTAGTTGCCGACTCAGCCTCCTGACCGCAGGTGAATTTTATTCAGTCAAACATGTCCTTGCATCATTAAACAAATGTTCCAGAGCATAAACAAAAGTAACACACCTTGAAATAATATTCTGCAACACATGGGTACCTGCATACACATGCATATGCACATATTGTGAAAGCACGCATACAGACTGTGTTCTGAGACCTGGCAGTGTTTCTTCGCTGTGACCTTCCGGTCAGTGTTCTGCGTTTGGGGCTTTATTTTTAATTTACAGTCAGGGGTGCTAAGACACAGGCATAAGTGTTGAGTTTTTTGCGGCGCTCTTGCCCCAAAGGAAAAGTCACGACACGCGACAGAATCCACTAACAAGAGTTTTATAAAGACAAAGAGAAAGGGATAGATGTGATCAGGCCTGTGGAAAGACGAGAGAGAGAGAGAGAGAGAGAGAGAGAGAGAGAGAGAGAGAGAGAGAGAGAGAGAGAGAGAGAGAGAGAGAGAGAGAGAGACCCTGGAGGAACATGGTGCCACCGTACAAAGGCCAGGATGCACCTGCGCACACAGAGCCACGCAAGGAGGTCACGCAGTCACATCCACACAACTACGTGACCTCGTAACCATGGGGCATGGGTCACGCAGAACGTATGACCGGAAATGACTAGGTGAAGATGACTAAGTGTCCCACTGGGCATGCGCAACCATGCCTGTGGCGGTGTGGTGGGATTTCTATCAATAGGTCTTGGGATATAAAAGAGAACTGTTAAGTTGTACTCTGAAATTGGTCCCTTTTTTGCTACATATTCGCAGCAAGTGGGGGCAGACAGGGAGGATGTTGTAGCTATGTGGCCTGGAGGATGGGGAAGGGGGAGGGAGAGAGGTTGGCACCATTTAGGGAAGAGTTAAACCCGTGTGTTCTTTAGGAGGCAAGGGTCTATGCAACCCCTTCTGAAACAAAGAGCACTGTAGAAGATTCTCATAGGCGGGTGTCAGCAGATAAAGATGAAGACATCATCTACTAAATGCCCTCTGCAGCCAAGGGTAGCTGAGGTGAACGAGACTGTCCAAAGTCACCGTGAGGTTGTATACCATAAATGCATAAATTGATATTCATCATTTAAAACAAAATAAATATTTTTTTCAGAAGAGGAAGAGAAGTCACTCTAAAGGAAACGTAGTGACAGTGGGCCCATTAAGAGACCGTTGTTTCATTCTGGATAGTTTTTGTCAATGAAAATGAGTCAAGTTCACCCATGTTCAAATCAGTTAACTTGCCTGGCTGTTAAGTGTGGCCCAGGAGATACATCACTCCTCAAGTGTCCACAGAAGTAATTTCGTATTTGGCTGGGAGCAGTTTGCTAGGGGACGCATTCCTCACCAGCACAGCCCTAAGGACACTCCTTCCTATCCCCATCTCCAACCAGTTCTGCCTTATCCTTCAGTCTCATCCCACCCGCTAGGACAGGGAGACAGTTTGCTGTCACAGCACATAGAGTGAGACTGGACAGTCCTCTAAAAGGAAAGACCACAGTTACATACATTATAGGTCCATTGTAGACCAACAGTGTCCTGTCCAGGGTCAAGTATCAAGTGGAAATAATAGAAACATGGAGGTGTGTGCATATGTCAGGGACTCTCAAAAAGGCTTGCTGTCCTCTGACTAGGAGTCTAGGTCAGCTGGTAGAATTCTTGCCTTTTATGCCTGAAGTCCTGGGTTTGGGTCCCACCATCACATAAACCAGTCCCGAGCTCCTGTAATCTCAGCATTAGGGAGGTGAGGCAGGAGTTCAAGGTCATCCTTGATGACATAGTGAGTTTGAGGCCAGTCTTGGATGCATGAGACCTTGTGTTAGTCAATCCATCCATCCATCCATCCATCCATCCATCCATCCATCCGGTTTGCTGTCTTGACTGTTATTCATTTGGAATGAGCCTCAGTTTACATAAAAGCTTAGCTCCCTCCATTTCTACTTAGAACATGAGTCAGAAGTACTGAATTTGTCCCTTGCTTCAGTTCAGAACAGTGGGTTGTTTGTTGCTGTGTTTTCACTTTTCCAAGGACACCGCCACTTTCCCCTCATCACCGACAGAGTCAACACAAGATATCCAGAACTTTGTCATTGCCTTAGTGCCGCAGCACCCCAGCATCAGCACCCAATAGTTTTGACTAAGCACAGGATAAGGATGTGTATAAAGATGAGAGAAGGCAGAATTAAAGACCCAAGATTACAGCGGTCAGGGCCAGGGCAGCTGCTGCGTTACTGGACCAGGCCGCTCTCTGCCCTGTTCACCTTACTCATTATTTCCACCTTGGAAATCTCATAACCAAACAACAAAGTGCAGGAGGGACAAAATGCATCAATGAAGTTGTAAAACCAGCTTTTAAAGTATTTGAGGGTTTGGAGGATAGCTCAGCCAGGAAACTACTTGTTGCACAAGCATCAGCACCTGAGCTCGGATCCCCAGCTCCCATGTAGAAGCCAAGCATGTCTGTGATCTCGGAGCCAGTGGATGGGAGGAGCGGAGAGAGGAGGAGGATCCCTGGGGCTTGCTGGCCTGTTAGTCTAGGCAAATCAGTAAGACCTGGGTTCTGTGATAGACCTGGTCTCAAAAACTAAGGCAGAAAGTAATAGAGCAGAGGCCTGGAAGCCACTCCTGGAGTCTCTATATTCATGTGCACACACATGTACACACACATGAACATATACACATATGCATACCACACACAAAAATATTTGACCATATAAGATTATTGCTCTAAAAGGGGTATGTAAAAACAAGCAACAGTTGCAAAATCAGTGGAATATTCTCTTGAGATTTCCTGCATAAATATCAGTTATCAGAGATCTCATTGGTTCCTACTTGCACTACGATTCACCATCCTGTGATTATCAGTGATGTCATTGGTTCCTACTTGCACTATGATTCACTATTCTGTGATCGATGAGTTCTTTTAGTATACAAACTGTTCAGGTAGTTCTTCAGAATTCTTGGTCCATGCCTATAAACCCAGGCACTGAGGGATTATATATATATATATTTCTAAATGTAGAAATCCAGTGTTAAACCTTACCATTAAACATCTCCATACCAGTGCTGTGGGTGATTGAATGAGTGGCGCCATTTATAGGACACAAGGTTATAATCTGAATCTGTGAACTATACAGGAAGTACCACTATGCTGACTAACTAATGAGCTTTTTAATGATGAGAAATAGATAAAGCTCGAAAATGCAGAATGCTTATCAAGGACCTCAGACAATAGCAAAGTGGAGCAATTTAGAAGTACTTACCAGGGCCACTGCTGTGACGGCGAGAAGCGAACTATTTTCTTTCGTCTTAAAGCACTGCTTTTCATACATGGGAGCAATTTCTATATTTTCTTAACTGAAATTAAATGCACTGGTATAATCCTCTTTTCAATGGGGTTCAAAATATAAATAACATATTGATAGCACTTGTGATGGAGTAAGAGCAAAGTCCTCTACGAAGGGGGAGACTATCTGAACATCAGCATGGGATCCATGAAGTCTGCAGGTTGGATCTGCATGGAAGGCACTCACTCTTCCTCCAGGCAGCCTTGACAGGGGTGTGCTTCCTCTAGAAGGTGGCAGGGCTCGGCCTGGGCAGACTCAGCATCCCTATCTCCTGTGTTTCTCAGCAAGTTGGACTTCTGAGAGAGAATCCCAAGTACACCTGGGGGTTGTCTTTGCTCTTGGGCTTTCGGGCATAAGCAGCAAATAATAACATTAATAATATTTTCTCTTGCTCTCAAGTATCTTTTTTCTTGAACACAGTACTCCAGCCATCTCTGGGAGGTGGTCCTGACAGGGAAGTTGTAAGACACTTCAGAGTGTCTAGGTCTATAGCTGCTCTGAAGAGCTGGCCTTCTCTCCTCAGTTTTAAAAGTCTGAGTCTGAATTCATGTGACCCAGGGCTAAACTACAGGCTGGGCTATGCTGGAGCTTTGCTGCTGTTAATAAGGAACTAGGTTGAGTTTACCTTGTCTTTCCCAGGAAGTGGGCTCCCCAGCTGATTAATTTTATTGCTGTCTCTTGGACAATGCAAAGACCCACAGAGAGAATAGAATCCAGAGGTTTTGAAACACAGGAGAGATCCACTGGTCAAGACAGTTTTTTTCTGGGGGGGGGAGTAATTAGTAATGGGTTTTATTATGAAATTTGTGTACATATTTGTGTACATGCTTTCTTCTCATCCATTCTCTCTCAATTGTTCCCCTGCTCCCATAAGCCCTCTGCTTTCTTCTGTCTAGTTCCCTTTTCCCCTTCCCCTCCCTGCTTCTCTTTCCTCCCCTTCCCTTCCATTCCTGAGGTCAGCCCCTCTCTATTTTCTTATCACTTGTATTCCATTACCTTTTCTTTAATTTCCCTTAAGATCTCTTCATCTCCCTTAATGATCCCATTTCCAGTTTCATCACACACACACACACACACACACACACACACACACACACACACACACACGAAAGTTTGTGCACACATACTCTAAATATAGGTACAAGAAAATATAGTACTTGAGTGTGGATTATTTTCATACTATAATGACCTCCATTTCCACCCATTTCTTGCAAATATCATGATTTCACATTTCTTTTTAAAAAGATTTATTTATTTATGGATTTTTCTGTGTATGAATGTCTTATTTGTATGTATACCTGCATGAGAGAAAAGAGCATCAGACAGAAGAGGGCATCAGATCCCATTATAGATGGTTGTGAACTGCCATGTGGGTGCTGGGAATTGAACTCAGGACCTCTGGAAGAGTAGCCAGTGCTCTTTACCCCTGAGCCATCTCTTCAGCCTGATTTCATATTTCCTTACAGCTGAATAAAATTTCACATTTTCATTATCCATTTATCAGTTAATGAGTATCTAATCTAATTCCATTTCTTGGCTATTATGAATAGTGCAGCAATAAACATGTATGTGCAAATATCTCTATGATGTGTTGACTTCAAGTCCTTTGGGTATATATACCCAAGAGTAGACTAGCTGGCTCATATGATAGCATTACTTTAAAATTTTTGAGGAAGCTCCACACTGGTTTACATAGCAGTTACACCAGTCTATACTTCTCACAACAGTGAATAGGATATCTCTTTATCCATACTTATTGTTTGTTTTCTTAGTGGTAGTCATTCTGATAGGGTGAGATAGGATCACATGACAGTTTAATTTGGATCTCTCTGTGATGGTGAAGGATGTTGAACACTTCCTCAACAATCGATTGTTCATTTTCTTCTTTTGAGAACTGTCTATTACATTTATAAGCCCATTTATTGATGGAATAGTTTCAGGTTTAATTTTTGTAGTTCTTTATATATTCTGAATGTTAATCTCCTGTATGTACAAAGACCTTTTCCCACTCTGTGGGCTTGTCTTCAGTCTGGTGGTTGCTTCCTTTGCTGTGCAGAACTGTTTAAATTTCATGTCAATTTGTCTTTTTAAAGGCACCTGTCAATTCTTTTTAAAAGTTTTTACATTAATTTACATATTTAATTTGCATGTGTGTGTGTGTGTGTGTGTGTGTGTGTGTGTGTGTGCCTGTGTGTTCACTCAAACACACAGAGAGCTTGTAGAAGTCAGTTTGTGGGAGTCAGTTTTCCTTCTGCCATGTGTATTTCTGGGATCAAACTCAGGCCATCAGGCTTGGTGGCAAACACCTTTACCCACTGAGCCGTCCCACGGGTCCTCATTTGCCAGTTCTTGAGACTATTCCCCAATAGTTTCAATTCTCCCTGGTACACCGGACGGTCACTGAGTGGAGGAACAGGGATAATTGCTTGTGTAGTGCTCTTTGTTACAGAGGCAAGGAGATGTGTGGTAAGTGTGTCAGCTCTGCAATTGGAATCTCATCTCTGCAGCTTCCAGGCCTACCAACTCCAAAAGGCTCAGTCTCTAGGAGCCCTGCCTCCCCCATCTATGGGGATACCCTGGCAGAACTCAAGCAACATCAGCTTCATCTGTCCTAGGAGGCAGAAGGGGAGAGTTTGGCTGAGAGGGAAGAGTGATAGCTAGGTCCGCCCGATGCTGCCCTGCCCTGGGTGTTTTGTCAGGACATGTTTGTGTGTGTGGCCATCACTCTTTCCCTCTGCTGCTGACTATTCCATTCCTCTTCCTCATATACTCGCCCTCAGTCCTCTACTTACCCTCACTCAAGCCTCATAGTCCCCCTTGCTTTGAAAATGAATCACTTTTCTATTTGGATTTGCTATTTCTGAGTTTAGTTCACATTATTTCACTACTAAAACATGATTTCTGTCCTGTCACTTAATCATAATCTATACTTGGATTTCTTTGCCTCACATCATATATTAATTTAGGCTTTCTAGATACATTACAGAACTAGTTAAATCTGAGTTTCAGGTAAACAAGAAATAAGTTGTTGTTGTTGTTGTTGTTGTTGTTTTGGTTTTTCGAGACAGGGTTTCTCTGTGTAGCTTTGTGCCTTTCCTGGAGCTCACTTGGTAGCCCAGGCTGGCCTCGAATCCACAGAGATCCACCTGGCTCTGCCTCCAGAGTGCTGGGATTAAAGGCGTGCGCCACCACTGCCCGGTGAAATAAGTTTTTAGCATAAGTATGTAGTATGCAATTTTGTGTTCTCATTTGTTGTCTGGTGAGTTTAGTTAACTAAACGTGCGCTAAGAAGTATATCTTGACTTTGCCATTGTCCCATCTCACCAGTCCCGAGGAAGACTATTTTCAATAAATTGTGCATGCCTTGTAACCAGATTCTTACAATGCAAAGTATCACAACTAACTGAGTGATATCCTTTGCTCTTTCCAGGATTTCCTCCCTCCCTGTGCTCTGTCTTTGGTGTGTAGACACATCTCACTGAAGGGGAGACACCAGGAGAAGCAGGAGCTTGAGAAGGTTGGAAGGATGTCTCTGCTTCACAGCTCTCAGGAGAGTGAGAGGCTGACCCGGGCACCCACAGCTAAGCAGTCCAGGGCTCATTTCTCTTTCCCATTTGCCAGGACTACAGTGCCAGGCTGCTGGTCATCCGGTGGGGCACCGAAGAGACGGTGAGAGCATGAAGGGGTGGCCTGAGGGCTTGTGCATAGCACTTCGGAGTCCTCTGGACTTGGGCGGGGAAAATGGTTCCTTTGTTTTCACAGCCTCTTTCACTAATGGATATAGGCAAGGAAGACACACGTTATCGGTACCTGAGGTTGCGTCACCCAGAGAAAGTGAAGATTTAAAAAGATAATCCATCAAAGTTCTAATAAGTAACAAAAACTTAATCACTCATTGCTCCTTCAGAAATCACAAGACCTTTTCTGGGCATGGTGATGCATACCTTTAATCCCAGGGAGGCAGAGGCAGGAAGATCTCTGCAAGCTGGAGGCCAGTCTGGTCTACACAGTGAGACCCTGTCTCTAGAAAAGCAAAACAAGACAAAAGCTACAGGAATTGCTACCCCCATACATAGATCTTATTTAAATCAATCAATTAATAATAATAACAACATATAATTTAAAAAATATCTTGCTAGCCGGGCGGTGGTGGCGCACGCCTTTAATCCCAGCACTCTGGAGGCAGAGCCAGGCGGATCTCTGTGAGTTCGAGGCCAGCCTGGGCTACCAAGTGAGCTCCAGGAAAGGCACAAAGCTACACAGAGAAACCCTGTCACAAAAAAAAAAAAAAAAACCAAAAAAAAAAAAAATCTTGCTGATTTTATTTTGGTATAACTGGTTTCTTTGCAACCCTGACCATGTTACTTCTGCATTTGATATTATTCTATGGACTAGGCATATAGCTCAGGGATGGAAACTGTGTGTTAAGCTTGCATAATCTCCTGGATTTAAAACCCACAACCAACGATGATGATGACAACGATGATGACGAGAAATAAAGTGTACAGTGTTCATTTTGTAAGAGGATTCCATTGTTTGTATACCTACAGGTGTGTGCACATGTGTGCATGCATTCACACATACACAAAGAACTTGGACCAACGAAAGAAGACCTGATCTTGTGACATACAATTTACTTTTCTGAACCATTTCCAAACAAAATGGACACAAACTGGCTTCATTTTCTTTTCTAAATTAATACGGAAAACAGTAGGCTGTCCTATTCTGACTTCAAGTTACCCTTTATAACTTAACTTAAATTTTACTTGCTTAGATTTTTTTTTTTCCAAGAGAAGAGGAATTCTAGAGAAGTTTGAAACCTTTGGGAAGACCCCTGGGAGTAAACAAGGTTGCAGAGAGGGCAGGGGCAGGGTAAGGAATTAGACCAGAACTCAAGTTAACTTTTCACTCTTTCTGCAGTTTTTGAACCATTGACAGTCAGCACCACTCTGAAGCCTAGCATAGCACAAAAGCCATGTGAAAGAAAAAATTCATTATGTAAGTATTCGGGCAGGACAGCAAACCTGTGTATTGGGTGCGATTTCTGGGCTCGGTTTAGTAAGGAGGTAAAGGATGCAGAGAACGGGAATTTTATTGCCCACACCCCTTTGTTGTGTGTGTTTCCAAAGGCTTTGGGAAGGAGGTGAGGGAGGCAAGGGGCCTAGAGATGGGGGGATTGAGTGCTGGAAAATGGGTTGCTTGCTGGGTGGGAAGTGGGGGTGCCTAGTCTTGGCTTGGGAGGGTGAGTGGGGGGAGCTGAATGAATGCCTGGGGGTTGGACCTAGGGAATAAAGCCACGAAAGGACTGGTCTCATTAAAGAATCCATTTCCCATTTTCAGCAGTTTGCTACATTAACAAGCTGAGCCGTGAAAGGATTACATCGGCTAAGTGAGTGCCTGTTCTGTGCACCATTGCAAAACACATTTCAGAAAGCAGTGGATCCGCCTTCAATGAGTATCTGCTGGAGGAGCAAAGCCCTAGGAAAACAAAGGGGCACACCAGGGTAAGCTAATAATTCCCGCTGTGCTTTGAGGGCAATGAAATGACTGCGGCCCTGAGAACTTTCCCTCCCTCCCCTGCAGTTGGTATAAACACAAGAGCCATTTTGATGATCATATCGACACCTCAGCAACAAGTGCTTCCCAGGTGCCAACAAAATGTCACTTCCCAAAGGGTTAAATGAGCCGCAAGGTCTCCCCCTCCAATATTCCTTCTCCGCGCACATTTAGTATGCGCGCCCATAAAGCAGAGACTCATATCCTGCCTCCAAAGACTCAAACGGTACAAGAACAAAATCTGCCGCCAGGGGCTTCGCCCCTGCTTTGACTGGGAGGGGAAAGCCAAGTTTGGAGCTGGGTCTAGCCTGACTCAAGCCTTAACTTGCGAGTCCTGCTATTCTAACCCCTTTTCTCGGTCCGCTTTTCAGCCCGTCTAGGAGCACACAGCTCAGAGCAGCGGGGGACTTGCTTAGCAAAGGGCCACCCACTTGCCTATTGTTCGTCCCTCGCCTGTGACAGGACACAAGAACAAAGCGGACATTAACCGCGACATTAAACCCAGAAAGAAAGTAATCAGTAACCTGTTATTCCCTTAATAAAGGGAAACACATGCAGTGTGAAATCCAGAAGACTAATCAATAGCCGCAGACAATGCAACGTGCCAAACAAATTGCAAATCAATTAGAATCCTTGTTTTCTTTCAAATGGTTCACTATATCTAAAGCAATTACTCCTTCATTAGACCTAATTTAACAGCATGACTGCCTTGGCTACAACTGGCAGCGTCTGGCTATCAAATGGAAGAATGGCGGCTTATTTCTG